>NC_057807.1:590191323-590217850 GCF_018294505.1 Triticum aestivum | reverse complement strand
GAGAGAGATGTGAGCGCTAACATTTTTTCCTATCATTCAGTAACAAAGCGTCTACAACCCATCTAGCTGATTTAGTACTGTTATCTTCTGATTTAGAAAGAAGGGTCTATGATTATTTTTGTTAGAGGAGGGGCAGGAAAAAAGCAGGCATGCTGACCTGTTGCATTGGAAGCATTGAACCTTTCTTCGGTGACGCATTGCCCTTTCCACCATCATGGAACCTCGCCGATGCCGTCGTCTCTAAAGCTGGTTGACTCCGGCCATATCCCTGAAAAGTTAGGATCCAAAGAAAAACCTCAGACGTCACATTGCCGTGCTAGTGTCAGTTCATATCGACGCGGCAACAGAGAAAGAAAGAAATAAACATGCAACCATACATGATTTGTGTGCGAGAGGGCACCTGGGGAGGCTAGCTCGGGCAAGACACCGCTCGATAGAAACCAAGAAGCTGCACATCGTCCTGCTCCAGCATAAAAAGAACCTCCATGGCCGGCCTCGAGGACGTTCCCAGCCACCTGGAGAGGTCAAGGGAGGAGGACGGATGCTGCCGCCATGGAGGAGCGGCGACGCGGTACGAGGACAGGCGCGGCTGCACCCGAGGATCGACGGCGGGGTGAAGCAAGGGTAGTGAGCGAAAGATCTGGCTTCGCAAACTTCTTACACTGTTTGGACAAATTGACATAGATCAATGAAAGCATAGAATTCACAAATTCAGACTTCTGATTTCAACAAAACATGAAGCGTATGCAGCCATCGAGGCTATGCAAACCAACCTTTGCTATCACGGTTCTGAAGTGGTTCAGCACAGAATCTTCACATAATGCATGCTCAAACATCTTGAAATTATCGGTGAGTTTTGTCAAGCCTTTCTCAGTGAAGGTTAGCTGAGAGAGGCAGTAAGAGATATACTCCCACTGCCTAACATCTGAAAATACAAGCAAAGAAGAATCATACATCTGAGAAAGTGGTGAGCCCAACCATAATATAAGATCGTTTTGCAAGTTGCAAAACGATCTTATACTACTTGCAAAACGATCTCATATTATGGGACAGAGGGAGTAAAATTCATGAAAACGTCCAAAACAATTGATGTAGCAAATCTGGGTTGTTTCAGGGAGAATAGAAGACTGAAATGAGAACCAAAGAAGTCAGCTGTCTTGCTAAATTTCCATACTGGTAACTTCTACGGAGAAACTTACAAGACAACAAGTAACACGAACTGCTGATTCACAACATTAAATCTATGATTAGTACTCTCATTTTATTTGTAATTCTTAATCTCCATTCATCAAAATTTATTTATCTCGTGGGTTCTTAAACATACAGGTCTAGTGGGTTGGCAGTTGATTAGCCATTAATGGAAGCACACACGAACAGCATAAATAGTGAGTATAATTTGATTGTAGAAGTGAGCATATAATACCATTTACACCAGCAAACCTATTGCAGAGCTTATCAACAAGAGCTTCCATTTGTTTGTCCTAAAATAACAGTTAGAAATTGATATAGTTATCAACAAATAAAATCCAAAGTGCACTAATGGCAAGCAAAGAAGCGGTGTGTTAGACCTTTTTAATAGAACCAATTAAGAATTTGCATGATGCTATGAAATTTTTCTTCCTTGAGGTGTTGATTGCACAGTCTACTCCGAATATTAGGAAGAAGATTATAAATTGGATCGCTTCCTTCACAGTTGCCAAAGGAAAGAGGTACATTAGCTAAAGTCTAGCTGCAGTACTGCAATAAATCAAATTGACTGACACATCTTATATGTGTACCTTTCTTTGACAACTCATGGAAGAAGAGTTTTGCAAGGCTTGAGATCCTCTCATCTTTATCTTCTACCCTCACCGCCATTTCGTTGACATAACCTTTAACCTGTATATGATTTGTGATGTATTTCAGCAGAGATATATAGAGAGAAAGATTGGCAGGGGCGAGAGAGAGAGAAAGAGAGACCTTCATCATATCATTCAATATAAGATGAGAAATGACAAGCACAACATTCTTCCTCACAGATGCCGATGGATCGCTCAATCGGGCATATATGTGTTCCATCCAATGTTCTAAGAGGTTTGGAAAACTAACTGCTAGATCACCAAGGGCTATAGTGCAGTTAAATCGGACGATTTCAGAGGACGCATTTTCCACGACAGTAAATAGGATCTGAAGATTGGCCTCACTGGAAAAGTGAGTATAATGAGAATCAGTGTCATCATAAATTTGTAGATAAAACAGGATGCTACCAATAATATTAAACAAGCAGAATCATGTGGAAATTAAAATATAATTGCATACCAGTATTCTGCATCAATAATCATTAGTCTGCAATGAGCAAGCATTGCAGAAGCATTTAACTCCGGGAACTACACCCAAAAAATAACATTCCATCATGCCAAAACCACATAAAGCAATGGAATCCAATGTTTCAAAGATGTAGGAAGGACAATACAATACAAACCTTTTGCAGCAAAGTCAGGTTTCTGCAGATGCACAAAAGGTCCTGCATCGGTTTCATCCTATGGCTGATGTTCCTCTGTTCTCACGTGACCCAGAGAGAGGCGAAGGTAGAGTAAGAGAAATTATACTCAATTGCGGAAATTATCACCTGGTCTTGCGGGCTTGGCCTGTGGATCCAGTCGAGGCACGAGTGCATGATGCAGGCGTTGCCACCGCCCTCGTGTTGTTGGAAATATGCCCTAGAGGCAATAATAAAAGTATTATTATTATATTTCCTTGTTCATGATAATTGTCTTTTATTCATGCTATAATTGTATTATCCGGAAATCGTAATACACGTGTGAATACATAGACCACAATACGTCCCTAGTAAGCCTCTAGTTGACTAGCTCATTGGTCAACAGATAGTCATGGTTTCCTGACTATGGACATTAGATGTCGTTGACAACGGGATCACATCATTAGGAGAATGATGTGATGGACAAGACCCATTCCTAAGCATAGCACAAGATCGTGTAGTTCGTTTTGCTAGAGCTTTTCCAATGTCAAGTATCTCTTCCTTAGACCATGAGATCGTGTAACTCCCGGATACCGTAGGAGTGCTTTGGGTGTACCAAACGTCACAACGTAACTGGGTGACTATAAAGGTGCACTACAGGTATCTCCGAAAGTGTCTGTTGGGTTGACACGGTTCGAGACTGGGATTTGTCACTCCGTATGACGGAGAGGTATCACTGGGCCCACTCGGTAGTGCATCATCATAATGAGCTCAAAGTGACCAAGTGTCTGGTCACGGGATCATGCATTACGGTATGAGTAAAGTGACTTGCCGGTAACGAGACTGAACGAGGTATTGGGATACCGACGATCGAGTCTCGGGCAAGTAACATACCGTCTGACAAAGGGAATAGTATACGGGGTTGCTTGAACCCTCGACATCGTGGTTCATCCGATGAGATCATCGAGGAGTATGTGGGAGCCAACATGGGTATCCAGATCCCGCTGTTGGTTATTGACCGGAGAGCCGTCTCGGTCATGTCTGCATGTCTCCCGAACCCGTAGGGTCTACACACTTAAGGTTCGGTGACGCTAGGGTTGTATGAATATGAGTATGTAGCAAACCGAATGTTGTTCGGAATCCCAGATGAGATCCCGGACGTCACGAGGAGTTCCGGAATGGTCCGGAGGTAAATAAAACCATATAGGAAGTGCTGTTTCGGCCATCGGGAAAGTTTCGGGGTCACCCGGTATTGTACCGGGACCACCGGAAGGGTCCCGGGGGTCCATCGGGTGGGGCCACCTATCCCGGAGGGCCCCGTGGGCTGAAGTGGGAGGGGAACCAGCCCCTAGTGGGCTGGTGCGCCCCCCTTGGGCCCCCCCTGCGCCTAGGGTTGGAAACCCTAGGTGGGGGGGGGCGCACCACTTGCCTTGGGGGGCACTCCACCCCCCTTGGTCGCCGCCCCCCCTTGGGAGATTGATCTCCCAGGGCCGGCGCCCCCCTGGGGGCCTATATAAAGGAGGGCAGGGGGGAGGGCAGCCGCACCCAAGTCTTGGCGCCTCCCTCCCCCTGCTACACCTCGTCCTCCTCCCGCAGCAGCTTGGCGAAGCCCTGCCGGAGTTCTGCTGCATCCACCACCACGCCGTCGTGCTGCTGGATCATCATCAACCTCTCCTTCCCCCTTGCTGGATCAAGACGGAGGAGACGTCACGCTGACCGTACGTGTGTTGAACGTGGAGGTGCCGTCCGTTCGGCGCTAGGATCTCCGGTGATAGGATCACGACGAGAACGACTACTTCAACCCCGTTCTTTTGAACGCTTCCGCTCGCGATCTACAAAGTGGTATGTAGATGCATCTCCCCTTTCACTCGTTGCTTAGATGAACTCATAGATGGATCTTGATGAAACCATAGGAAATTTTTTATTTTCTGCAACGTTCCCCAACAGTGGCATCATGAGCTAGGTCTATGCGTAGTTCTCTATTGCACGAGTAGAACACAATTTTGTTGTGGGCGTAGATCTTGTCAACTTGCTTGCCGCTACTAGTATTTTCTTGCTTCAGCGGTATTGTGGGATGAAGCGGCCCGGACAGACCTTACATGTACGCTTACGTGAGACAGGTTCCACCGACTGACATGCACTAGTTGCATAAGGTGGCTAGCGGCTGTCTGTCTCTCCTACTTTAGTTGGAGCGGATTAGATGAAAAGGGTCCTTATGAAGGGTAAATAGAAGTTGACAAAATCACGTTGTGGTTATTCGTAGGTAAGAAAACGTTCTTGCTAGAACCCAATTGCAGCCACGTAAAAGATGCAACAACAATTAGAGGACGTCTAACTTGTTTTTGCAGCAATTGTCATGTGATGTGATATGGCCAGAAGTTGTGATGAATGATGAATGATATATTGTGATGTATGAGATCTTGTTCTTGTAATAGGAATCACGACTTGCATGTCGATGAGTATGACAACCGGCAGGAGCCATAGGAGTTGTCTTTATTTTTGTATGACCTGCGTGTCATTGAAGAACGCCATGTAAATTACTTTACTTTATTGCTAAACGCGTTAGCCATAGAAGTAGAAGTAGTCGTTGGCGTGACAACTTCATGAAGACACAATGATGGAGATCATGATGATGGAGATCATGGTGTCATGCCGGTGACGAAGATGATCATGGAGCCCCGAAGATGGAGATCGAAGGAGCTATATGATATTGGCCATATCATGTCACTACTTTATATAATTGCATGTGATGTTTATTATGTTTATGCATCTTGTTTCCTTAGAACGGCGGTAGTAAATAAGATGATCCCTTATAATAATTTCAAGAAAGTGTTCCCCCTAACTGTGCACCATTGCTAAAGTTCGTCGTTTCGAAGCACCACGTGATGATCGGGTGTGATAGATCCTTACGTTCACATACAACGGGTGTAAGACAGATTTACACATGCAGAACACTTAGGGTTAACTTGACGAGCCTAGCATGTACAGACATGGCCTCGGAACACAGAGACCGAAAGGTCGAACATGAGTCGTATGGAAGATACGATCAACATGGAGATGTTCACCGATGATGACTAGTCCGTCTCACGTGATGATCGGACACGGCCTAGTCGACTCGGATCGTGTAACACTTAGATGACTAGAGGGATGTCTAATCTGAGTGGGAGTTCATTAAATAATTTGATTAGATGAACTTAATTATCATGAACTTAGTCTAAAAACTTTTGCAAAATATGTCTTCTAGATCAAATGGCCAACGCTCATGTCAACATGAACTTCAACGCGTTCCTAGAGAAAACCAAGCTGAAAGATGATGGCAGCAACTATTCGGACTGGGTCCGGAACCTGAGGATCATCCTCATAGCAGCCAAGAAAGATTATGTCCTAGATGCACCGCTAGGTGAAGCACCCATCCCAGAGAACCAAGACGTTATGAACACTTGGCAATCACGTGCTGATGATTACTCCCTCGTTCAGTGCGGCATGCTTTACAGCTTAGAACCGGGGCTCCAAAAGCGTTTTGAGAAGCACGAAGCATATGAGATGTTCGAGGAGCTGAAAATGGTTTTCCAAGCTCATGCCCGGGTCGAGAGATATGAAGTCTCCGACAAGTTTTATAGTTGTAAGATGGAGGAAAACAGTTCTGTCAGTGAGCACATACTCAAAATGTCTGGGTTGCACAACCGCCTGTCCCAGCTGGAGATCAACCTCCCGGACGAGGCGGTCATTGACAGAATCCTTCAGTCGCTCCCACCGAGCTACAAGAGCTTTGTGTTGAACTACAATATGCAGGGGATGGTGAAGACCATTCCTGAAGTATTCTCAATGCTGAAGTCAGTAGAGGTTGAAATCAAGAAAGAACATCAAGTGTTGATGGTCAATAAGACCACTAAGTTTAAGAAGGGCAAGGGTAAGAAGAACTTCAAGAAGGACGGCAAAGATGTTGCCACGCCCGGTAAGCCAGTTGCCGGGAAGAAGTCAAAGAATGGACCCAAGCCTGAGACTGAGTGCTTTTATTGCAAGGGGAAGGGTCACTGGAAGCGGAACTGCCCCAAATACTTAGCGGACAAGAAGGCCGGCAACACTAAAGGTATATTTGATATACATGTAATTGATGTGTACCTTACCAGTACTCGTAGTAACTCCTGGGTATTTGATACTGGTGCCGTTGCTCACATTTGTAACTCACAGCAGGAGCTGCGGAATAAGCGGAGACTGGCGAAGGACGAGGTGATGATGCGCGTCGGGAATGGTTCCAAGGTCGATGTGATCGCCGTCGGCACGCTACCTCTACATTTACCTACGGGATTAGTTTTAAACCTCAATAATTGTTATTTAGTGCCAAGTTTGAGCATGAACATTGTATCTGGATCTCGTTTGATACGAGATGGCTACTCATTTAAATCCGAGAATAATGGTTGTTCTATTTATATGAGAGATATGTTTTATGGTCATGCCCCGATGGTCAATGGTTTATTCTTAATGAATCTCGAACGTAATGTTACACATATTCATAGTGTGAATACCAAAAGATGTAAAGTTGATAATGATAGTCCCACATACTTGTGGCACTGCCGCCTTGGTCACATTGGTGTCAAGCGCATGAAGAAGCTCCATGCTGATGGACTTTTAGAGTCTCTAGATTATGAATCATTTGACACATGCGAACCATGCCTCATGGGCAAAATGACCAAGACTCCGTTCTCCGAACTATGGAGCGAGCAACCAACTTATTGGAAATCATACATACTGATGTGTGTGGTCCAATGAGCGTTGAGGCTCGCGGAGGATATCGTTATGTTCTCACTCTCACTGATGACTTGAGTAGATATGGGTATGTCTACTTGATGAAACACAAGTCTGAGACCTTTGAAAAGTTCAAAGAATTTCAGAATGAAGTAGAGAATCAACATGACCGAAAGATAAAATTCTTACGATCGGATCGTGGAGGAGAATATTTAAGTCACAAATTTGGTACACACTTAAGAAAATGTGGAATCGTTTCACAACTCATGCCGCCTGGAACATCTCAGCGTAACGGTGTGTCCGGACGTCGTAATCGCACTCTATTGTATATGGTGCGATCTATGATGTCTCTTACCGATTTACCGCTATCATTTTGGGGATACGCTCTAGAGACAGCTACATTCACTTTAAATAGGGCACCGTCTAAATCCATTGAGATGACACCGTATGAATTATGGTTTGGGAAGAAACCTAAGCTGTCGTTTCTAAAAGTTTGGGGATGCGATGCTTATGTCAAGAAACTTCAACCTGAAAATCTCGAACCCAAGTCGGAAAAATGCGTCTTCATAGGATACCCTAAGGAAACCATTGGGTATACCTTCTACTTAAGATCCGAGGCCAAGATCTTTGTTGCCAAGAACGGATCCTTTCTGGAAAAAGAGTTTCTCTCGAAAGGAGTAAGTGGGAGGAAAGTAGAACTCGATGAAGTACTACCTCTTGAACCGGAAAGTAGTGCAGCTCAGGAAAATGTTCCTGTGGTGCCTACACCGACTGGAGAGGAAATTAATGATGATGATCAAGGTACTTCGGATCAAGTTGCTACTGAACTTCGTAGGTCCACGAGGACACGTTCCACACCAGAGTGGTATGGCAACCCTGTCCTGGAAATCATGTTGTTAGACAACGGTGAACCTTCGAACTATGAAGAAGCGATGGCAGGCCCAGATTCCAACAAATGGCTAGAAGCCACGAAATCCGAGATAGAATCCATGTATGAAAACAAAGTATGGACTTTGACTGACTTGCCCGATGATCGGTGAGCGATAGAAAACAAATGGATCTTTAAGAAGAAGACGGACGCGGATGGTAATGTCACCATCTATAAAGCTCGACTTGTCGCTAAGGGTTATCGGCAAGTTCAAGGGATTGACTACGATGAGACTTTCTCTCCCGTAGCGAAGCTTAAGTCCGTCTGAATCATGTTAGCAATTGCCGCATACTATGATTATGAGATATGGCGATGGACGTCAAAACGGCATTCCTTAACGGGCATCTTAAGGAAGAACTGTATATGATGCAGCCGGAAGGTTTTGTCGATCCTAAGAATGCTAACAAAGTGTGCAAGCTCCAGCGATCCATTTATGGGCTGGTGCAAGCATCTCGGAGTTGGAACATTCGCTTTGATGAGATGATCAAAGCGTTTGGGTTTATGCAGACTTATGGAGAAGCCTGCGTTTACAAGAAAGTGAGTGGGAGCTCTGTAGCATTTCTCATATTATATGTAGATGACATACTTTTGATGGGAAATGATATAGAATTCTTGGACAACATTAAGGCCTACTTGAATAAGTGTTTTTCAATGAAGGACCTTGGAGAAGCTGCTTACATATTAGGCATCAAGATCTATAGGGATAGATCGAGACGCCTCATAGGTCTTTCACAAAGCACATACCTTGATAAGACTTTGAAGAAGTTCAAAATGGATCAGTCCAAGAAAGGGTTCTTGCTTGTACTGTAAGGTGTGAGATTGAGCTCGGCTCAATGCCCGACCACGGCAAAAGATAAAGAAGAGATGAGCGTCATCCCCTATGCCTCAGCCATAGGATCTATAATGTATGCCATGCTATGTACCAGACCTGATGTAAACCTTGCCGTAAGTTTGGTAGGTAGGTACCAAAGTAATCCTGACAAGGAACACTGGACAGCGGTCAAGAATATCCTGAAGTACCTGAAAAGGACAAAGGACATGTTTCTCGTTTATGGAGGTGACGAAGAGCTCGTCGTAAAGGGTTACGTCGATGCTAGCTTTGACACAGATCTGGATGACTCTAAGTCACAAACCGGATACGTGTATATGTTGAATGATGGAGCAGTAAGCTGGTGCAGCTGCAAGCAGAGCGTCGTGGCGGGATCTACATGTGAAGCGGAGTACATGGCAGCCTCAGAGGCAGCGCATGAAGCAATTTGGGTGAAGGAGTTCATCACCGACCTAGGAGTCATACCCAATGCGTCGGGGCCGATCAAACTCTTCTGTGACAACACTGGAGCTATTGCCCTTGCCAAGGAGCCCAGGTTTCACAAGAAGACCAGGCACATCAAGCGTCGCTTCAACTCCATCCGTGAAAATGTTCAAGATGGAGCCATAGATATTTGCAAAGTACATACGGATCTGAATGTCGGAGATCCGTTGACTAAACCTCTCTCGCGAGCAAAACATGATCAACACCAGAACTCTATGGGTGTTCGATTCATCACAATGTAACTAGATTATTAACTCTAGTGCAAGTGGGAGACTTTTGGAAATATGCCCTAGAGGCAATAATAAAAGTATTATTATTATATTTCCTTGTTCATGATAATTGTCTTTTATTCATGCTATAATTGTATTATCCGGAAATCGTAATACACGTGTGAATACATAGACCACAATACGTCCCTAGTAAGCCTCTAGTTGACTAGCTCGTTGGTCAACAGATAGTCTTGGTTTCCTGACTATGGACATTAGATGTCGTTGACAACGGGATCACATCATTAGGAGAATGATGTGATGGACAAGACCCATTCCTAAGCATAGCACAAGATCGTGTAGTTTGTTTTGCTAGAGCTTTTCCAATGTCAAGTATCTCTTCCTTAGACCATGAGATCGTGTAACTCCCGGATACCGTAGGAGTGCTTTGGGTGTACCAAACGTCACAACGTAACTGGGTGACTATAAAGGTGCACTACAGGTATCTCCGAAAGTGTCTGTTGGGTTGACACGGATCGAGACTGGGATTTGTCACTCCGTATGACGGAGAGGTATCACTGGGCCCACTCGGTAGTGCATCATCATAATGAGCTCAAAGTGACCAAGTGTCTGGTCACGGGATCATGCATTACGGTACAAGTAAAGTGACATGCCGGTAACGAGACTGAACGAGGTATTGGGATACCGACGATCGAGTCTCGGGCAAGTAACATACCGTCTGACAAAGGGAATAGTATACGGGGTTGCTTGAACCCTCGACATCGTGGTTCATCCGATGAGATCATCGAGGAGTATGTGGGAGCCAACATGGGTATCCAGATCCCGCTGTTGGTTATTGACCGGAGAGCCATCTCGGTCATGTCTGCATGTCTCCCGAACCCGTAGGGTCTACACACTTAAGGTTCAGTGACGCTAGGGTTGTATGAATATGAGTATGCAGCAAACCGAATGTTGTTCGGAATCCCGGATGAGATCCCGGACATCACGAGGAGTTCCGGAATGGTCCGGAGGTAAAGAAAACTATATAGGAAGTGCTGTTTCGGCCATCGGGAAAGTTTCGGGGTCACCCGGTATTGTATCGGGACCACCGGAAGGGTCCCGGGGGTCCACCGGGTGGGGCCACCTATCCCGGAGGGCCCCGTGGGCTGAAGTGGGAGGGGAACCAGCCCCTAGTGGGCTGGTGCGCCCCCCCTTGGGCCCCCCTGCGCCTAGGGTTGGAAACCCTAGGTGGGGGGGGGCACAACTTGCCTTGGGGGGCACTCCACCCCCCTTGGCCGTCGCCCCCCCTTGGGAGATTGATCTCCTAGGGCCGGCGCCCCCCCTGGGGGCCTATATAAAGGAGGGCAGGGGGAGGGCAGCCGCACCCAAGTCTTGGCGCCTCCCCCCCCTGCTACACCTTGTCCTCCTCCCGCAGCAGCTTGGCGATGCCCTGCCGGAGTTCTGCTGCATCCACCACCACGCCGTTGTGCTGCTGGATCATCATCAACCTCTCCTTCCCCCTTGCTGGATCAAGACGGAGGAGACGTCATGCTGACCGTACGTGTGTTGAACGCGGAGGTGCCGTCCGTTCGGCACTAGGATCTCCGATGATAGGATCACGACGAGAACGACTACTTCAACCCCGTTCTTTTGAACGCTTCCGCTCGCGATCTACAAAGTGGTATGTAGATGCATCTCCCCTTTCACTCGTTGCTTAGATGAACTCATAGATGGATCTTGGTGAAACCGTAGGAAATTTTTTATTTTCTGCAACGTTCCCCAACACGTGTAACGCCCGGCAGCCCCTGTAGCTCGCCCGCATGGTCGATCGATGGAGATGGTTGGTCCTCCATGCCACTCCACGCATCATCCTCTTCCTCCTTCACGCGAGCGACAACCTCCACAGCCGCCGGCTCCCTCGCGGCCATCGCGCCGCCGGGAGCGCCCATCCTGACCCGCCACAACCCAGCTTAAGCTCTCCATCGACCGCAGCCACACAGTCCTCGAACTGCACAGGGTGGTCCAACAGGAACCCGTTCGCCAGGCGCTGACCAGGATGGCGGCTTCCGGGCGGCGAGGTCGCCGTCCTTCTGCGCAGCGTGGGGATCTCTCTGGGATACGAGATGGTGCGCCCGGATCCGGCGCGCCCCCCCGACCCTGAGCTTGGAGCGCCGCGGCCGCGCCCTCCACCACTGCCACGAACGCCATCGCCGGCACCGCTGATCCGCCGCCCTCCTCCGTGGCCGCTGCGCAGTCGCCATGGTTGGTGGAAGCTGCCTAGGCATGCGGGGGCGTGTTGGGGAAGGAAGAACGCAGGCGTGGGAGCCGCCGCCGCCGTCGGCGGATGAGGAGCGAGTGAGGGAGGGAGGCGGCTGCGTGGGAGGGAGGAGGCGGCGGCTGCACGGGAGGGAGGAGGCGGCGACTGCGGGAGGAGTGGAAGCGAGCGAGGGAGGAGGCCGCGGCTGTCGGGCAGCCCAGTACCCGACCACCGCGAGCGCCAGCGCCGGTGCCGTCATCTCCGCGGGCTTGGAAGGGAAGGGGGCGGTGGCGGCTGCGAAGAAATGACGCGAGCGGCGGCCTGCACACTCCTCCCGGCGATGGCGAGGGGAGAGCAGCGGTGGTGGCAAGCTCGGCGAAGGGCGAGATCTCGTCGTCAGCTGCGGGGATTGGAGGAGAGGGGCGTGATGGGGAGTGGAGGAGAGGGGCGCGACGGGGAGTGGTGGCTAGGGTTTCACCTAATCGGGGAAGTGAGGACCAGGAAGGAGAGGAAGCACCCACCCACCCATCGACACACACATACCCATAATGTGAAATACCCAAAATACCCTCGGCGGGGCGCTGGAATTACGCGCGATGGCACGACCGGGAGGCTACAACATTGCTATGGGGGGGGGGAGGGGCAGGTCTCGAACCGACGGACGTGGTCGCTCCAGGGGTCGATCCGACGGCCGTAAATCAATCAAGCAGCTCGATCGGACGGCCAGGAATCGCAAATCGCTGAGGAGCCAGGGGTTCCGAGCGGTCTTGTTTTTCTGGATGCTTATGGTGGTTACCTTATCTGTTTGTTTATGTTTATTATTACCTCATTACATTAGAGCTTTGCTAAATTAATGGTTGGTAGCAGGGGTTGATTTAGTGTGTTGCTTAGGAAGGTGTTGATTATTTCGTGGTTATGCATACTTCCTCGGTGATCTAAACGCTCTTTGATTTTTTATGGAGGGAGTACTTAGTAAGATGATGCAGTTATCTGGCATCACAATCCAGACATGTTTATCGGTTGCACAAGTATATACTGGTTGATCTAATTATGTTCCCTTTAATGCTCTTGAGTTTGGAGGTCGATGAGTTTATAATTTTACAGGAATTCATGATTTTGTGGTACATAGCTCCCTTCCTGTATGTAAAAGTTTGTGTCAGCCAACTCATAGTCATGAATCTCAATTTAGACCTTTGTTGCAACATACGCAGGACACCTCCGAAAGTATCACTATATTTGTCAGAAAGGGACACCATGGTTGTTCCTCGCGCATCCGTCCGTGGACGCGGATTCCAACGGTGAACTCATACATTTCAACCCGCATTTGAACTAACCGGGTGAAATTCATGCAAACCTGCCGATATTCATCAAAGTTCAGATAGAAAATAACACAAATCATTCATACATAGAATGCAAATTAAGTTTAGTACAACAATATCTTAAATTAGACTAGATTAACCGGATGTCTAACTAATTTTCCATCAATGGATCATGCCCTCCCACGCGTACTCCCCCTTCATCTTCATCCAACAGCGTGTGCATGTAAATGGTTGCCCTCTGTCCTGTGATAGATCACGGCAAGCGCGTGCGGGCTAACTAATGTGTAGACCAACATTGAGTGAACCAATCAATCAACAAGTTGAACAAGAGGAAGCAAAACTTACGATCTCGTCCTCTGTCGCGTGCAAAGGCTACCTTGCCTTCAGCTGACGAACCACGCTACCAAACTGGGTGACGCTGGTCAGGATAGCGTATCAGCGATACAATAACGATCTCAAATTGCGCTATTGAATGATGTACATATCTGTAAGTGCATCTAGTGCCCCTTAGTGATTTTGGTGTGTTGAAGACATATAGGTTAAGAGACTGATGCGTTTGTAAGTGTACACAGGTCTATAAGTCTATGAGGAGTTTGGTATTTACAGAGAAAGTCGACCCCCTAAAAATGAAGTTCTTCGACTGAAGACTTTGGATTCCTGAAGACTATCTGAAGATTTTCAAAGTGAAGAAATTCGTGTGACCTTGAAGACTTGGTAATCATTCGAGGAACATGAAGCGTGAAGACTCTTGTTTTTACTGTTTCATTTTCTCTTTCTTGAGTCATAGGAAACACCGTACTGTTAAAGGGGGTCGAGGAAATACTAAGGAAAAATTTCCATGTGATGATCATCTCAAAATCCTACACCTACCAATCCTTTCGAGTGAAGCCATTGGAAATCTCACACATTTCAGTCATATTCTTCAGTGACAGAGACGAAGTTCTTCTGGTCTCTGAGGAATTTGTTCTGACTGAGGAGTTAGGAATTCGCCATTGCGTATTGCCTACACAGTAAGGAACATGATAGCCCTGAGGTATTTGAGAGTCAAATATTCCGACCGTTGCTGTGCTACGCTCCGGATGTCCCAAAATATCTACCCACCTAACGGTCATATCAGACAAGGGCATTTATGTCTTATCATGTCGGGCTACTCCCTAGGCTATAAATAGCCGCCCCCACAACCACTAGTTGGTTGGCTGCTCCGAGAGAAACTGACACTTGTCATTTGAGAGCAACCCATCTTCCGAGGACTTTGAGCGAAAATCATCAAGTGAGGAAAACCCAAACCTAAACCTACAAAACCCCAAAGTGATTGAGCATCACTGAAGAGATTGATCCTGCATGGATCTGACGCTTGTTTCCTTTGGAGACCGTGCTTCTTCCAGACGGTTAGGCGTCAACGTCTAGAGCATCCAAGAGGAATTGTTGATCGCCGAGTGACCAAGTTTGTGAAGGTTCGGAAGTCACCTGAAGACTTACCATGAGTGATTGGGTGAGGTCTGTGTGACTTTAGCTCAAGGAGAATACAGTGAGGACTGTTTGTCCGGGACTGGGTGTCCTCGAGTTTAAATACTCAGCCGCTCCAACCAGATGTACAACTGAGACAGCTGTTGAAACTGGTCTACCAAATCATTGTCTTCACCGAGCTTACTGGTTCTATTTCCTCAACTCTTTCAATTCCTCATCTCTGTTGCTGTGTGCTTGTTCATATCTGTTTGAAGACTTTGACTGAAGACTTTCTCAATTTCCTCAGTTCAATTTCTTCAGTCTATCCGTCTTCATCTTGTGTTATCATGTGCTTACGCTTTCTGTACTCTGTGCTTGTCTTCATTTCATCATGATGACTATGCGTGTGTTCTGCTATGTTTACTTTTGAGTACTTATTTTGCTGCAAGTAGTTCTTCATCTAGGAATTTGCTCACCAGCAAATTCCCCAGCGAAGAATTCATAAAAATTGCCTATTCACCCCCTCTAGTCGATATAACGTACTTTCAACTGGTATCAGAGCAAGGTACTCCCTTGTTATGTGTGATTTTGGTTTAACCACTTGGAGTTTTAGTTATGTCGACCACAGGTATGATCAAAGTCTCTGCTGGGTGTCCTACCTTTGATGGAACGGACTACCCCTACTGGAAGAATAAGATGCGAATGCATCTTGAGACAATTGATAACGATCTCTGGTATGTTGTGGAAAATGGTGTTCCCTCAGTCACACCTTCCCTGAATGCTGCTGATGTGAAGAGATTCAAGCAACTCGATTCTCAAGCGAAGAACATCATATGTGGCCATCTGAGCAAAGGGCAATATGGTAGAGTGAGTGCTTTGGAAACTGCTAAGCTTATCTGGGATAGGCTCTCCAAAGTAAATGAAGGAGTCTCAACTCAACATGACTCTCATGTTGACGTTCTTCGCAATCTCTTCAACCGCTTCAAAAGACTCGACAATGAAAATTTGCAGCAAACCTTCGACCGCCTCACTGACATCTCAAATGAGCTTCAAGCGCTTGGCTCCACTGATATCACCGATCATGAGGTGGTGAAGATGTTGGGGAACGTAGCAAAAAATCAAAATTTTCTACGCATCACCAAGATCAATCTATGGAGAGACTAGCAACGAGAGAGAGGGGAGTGCATCTTCATACCCTTGAAGATCGCGATGCGGAAGCGTTACAAGAACGTGGATGAAGGAGTCGTACTCGTAGCGATTCAGATCGTGGTTGATTCCGATCTAAGCACCGAACAACGGTGCCTCCGCGTTCAACACACGTACAGCCCGGGGACGTCTCCTCCTTCTTGATCCAGCAAGGGGAGAGGAGAAGTTGAGGGAGAACTCCGACAGCATGACAGCGTGGTGGTGATGGAGCTCGTGGTTCTCCGGTAGGGCTTCGCCAAGCACTACTGAGGAAGAGGAGGTGTTGGAGGAGGGAGGGGCTACGCCAGGGAAGAGGTGCGGCTGCCCTCCCACCCCTCCACTATATATAGGGGCAAGGGGAGAGGGGGAGGCACCCTAGGGTTTCACCTAGGGGGCGGCGGCCAAGCAGATTGGATCTCCCTAGGGAAAATCCTAGGGAGACTTTCCCCCCAAGCCAAGCAGGTGGAGGATTCCCTCCCAAGTCAGGTGGAGGCGCCCCACCTCCCCAACTAACATGGGAAAGGGTCTGGGGGCGCACCACCCCTTAGTGGGCTGGGTTTCCCCTTCCCCTTTGGCCCATGAGGCCCCGCAACACTTGTTGGGACCCCCGAAACACCTTTCAGTCATGCTGGCCATAGCCTGGTACCTCCGGAATACTTCCGGACTCCAATACCCTTCGTCCAATATATCGATCTTCACCCCCGGACCATTCCGGAACTCCTCGTGATGTCTGGGATCACATCCGAGACTCCGAACTACCTTCGGTAACCATATACTATTTCCCATAACAACTCTAGCGTCACTGAACCTTAAGTGTGTAGACCCTACGGGTTCGGGAACCATGCAGACATGACCGAGACGTTCTCCATCCAATAACCAACAGCGGGATCTGGATACCCATGTTGGCTCCCACATGTTCCACGATGATCTCATCGGATGAACCACGATGTCGGGGATTCAATCAATCCCGTATACAGTTCCCTTTGTCAATCGGTATGTTACTTGCCCGAGATTCGATTGTCGGTATCCCAATACCTCGTTCAATCTCGTTACTGGAAAGTCACTTTACTCGTGCCGTAATGCATGATCCCGTGACTAACTACTTAGTCACATTGAGCTCATTATGATGATGCATTACCGAGTGGGCCCAAAGATACCTCTTCGTCATACGGAGTGACAAATCCCAGTCTTGATTCGTGCCAACCCAACAGACACTTTCGGAGATACCTGTAGTGTACCTTTACAGCCACCCAATTACATTGTGACGTTTGGTACACCCAAAGCACTCCTACGGTATCCGGGAGTTACACAATCTCATGGTCTAACGAAATGATACTTGACATTAGAAAAGCTTTAGCAAACAAACTACACGATCTTGTGCTATGCTTAGGATTGGGTCTTGTCCATCACATCATTCTCCTAATGACGTGATCCCGTTATCAATGACATGCAATGTCCATGGTCAGGAAACCATGACCATCTGTTGATCAACGAGCTAGTCCACTAGAGGCTCACTAGGGACATGTTGTGGTCTATGTATTCACACATGTATTGCGGTTTCCGGTCAATACAATTATAGCATGAACAATAGACAATTATCATGAACAAGGAAATACAATAATAACCATTTTATTATTGCCTCTAGGGCATATTTCCAACAGAAGAAATTGCTGAGATCGCTCGATTCTTGATTTGACACTCTGGCACTGATGATTCAAGAGCGTGCTGATTACAAGTCACTTGATCCTGCTGATATCCTCGAGAGGCTAAACACTCACGAGTTCCAGCTTGCTGAGAAGAGAGATCTCTATGGTTCGAGCTATGGCAAACCTCGTGTTCTGAAGGCCAAGGCAGTCTTTGAGTCTGAAGAAGAGGACTCTACTAGCATCGTTGGTGATCCTGAAGAACTGAGCCAGGAACTAGCACTACTCGTGAAGAAATTTCAAAAGTTCTCAAGACGTGGTCACTTTGGAAAATCCTCAAGGATCAACGATTCCTCATCTAGTGACTACAAGAAGAGGCTATGCCACAAATGCAAGAAACCTGGTCACTACATTAAAGATTGTCCTTAGTGGGACAAGGAATTAAAGAAGAAGAAATACAAGGATTACAGTTCTGATGAAGCCAAGAAGAAGAAGAAATCTTCAAAGTCTTCATCATCAAAATCCTCGAAGTCTTCATCTCACAAGAAGAGCACCTCCAAGAAGGCTTGGGCATTCATTGGTAAGGAAATGGATTCTGAGGCTGAATCTGAGGATCATGAGGACGAGGAGGCACTCGAGGAGTCTGAGTCTGGTGTGGCAAGCCTAGCTCTTGCAACCGCATTCGTCAGCAAGTCTATCTTCAACTCTGAAGAAAATGGCAACACCAACAATGCTGATGAATGCAAGACTATGCTCCCACCTATTGCTTCATGGCAAAGGGTGCCAAGGTAACAAAATACCCCTCCTCTGAATCTAGTGAGGATGAATTTGATGAAAATCTTAAGCCCAGTTACTCTAAACTTGCTAAGATTGCTGTGAAACAACAAAAGGCTATCGAAAAGCTTCAAAACATGCTAGACAAAAGTTGAAAGTGCGTTATATCGACTAGAGGGGGGGTGAATAGGCGATTTTTATAAATTCTTCACTGAGGAATTTGCCGGTGAGGAAATTCCTTAGCGAAGAACTACTAGCAGCGGAATAAGTACTCAGAAGTAAGCATAACAGGATACAGACATAGTCATCATGATGAAATGAAGACAAGCACAGAGTATAGAAAGCGTAAACACAGGATAACACAAGATGAAGACAAACAGACTGAAGAAATTGAACTAAGGAAATTAAGAAAGTCTTCAGTCAAAGTCTTCAAACACAGATATGAACAATCACTCAACACAGTAATGAGGAAATGAAAGAGTTGCGGAAATAGAACCAGTAAGGTTGGTGAAGACAATGATTTGTTAGACCAGTTCCAACTGCTGTCTCAGTTGTACGTCTGGTTGGAGCGGCTGAGTATTTAAACTCGAGGACACGCAGTCCAGGACACCCAGTCGCTGAGCACGCAGCTCAGGACACCAAGTCCTCACCGTATTTGTAACACCCCGGTGTAATGATGCTACAGTAACCCCTGGGGTTAAGTTAATCTTTTTGCTAAACATGTTCCTGATCATAATTGTCTCCTTTCTCTTTTAAATTCCAGTTGAATTCAAATTCAAATTTTGTCCGAAATTCAAAATGCTCAGACATGAGAACAAAAATGTTCATCATGTGCAGAATAATCCAGAACTAATTTTGGTGGTGAACCAACATTTTTGCAAAAGGGTTTGAGTGGCCTAAGCTACTTCAAACAGTGGCCTAAGAAATAAATTAAATGCCTTTTTAATTTATGAAAATGGCAAACTATTTCTAAAGCCTCACAATCTTTTTGGGCAGTGCCTAATAATTCTTGGAGATTATTTTGTCCAATGGCATATTTTTTTTTTGCAAAGTCTTTATTGGCTAAAAGAAAAAAAAAGAAAATGCAAAAGCTGTTTAAAAAAAAAAGGAAAAGAAGAGGGGGAGGGAGAGCCCCTGGCCTCCCCTTGGGCTTCGGCCCATCCCAGCAGGCCGACCCACCTCACCAGCCTGGCCGGCCCAGCTCCCCGAAGCGCGCCCCCCCTTCCTGTTCCCCTGGTGCGCGCCGCTACAGGGGCGCGACGCCGCCCGACCACCTCGCCGGCAACGCCGCGGGTGGGTAAGGGCCCCTCCCCTCGACGCCTCGACCTCCTCCCCACCTACCTCCACCCACTCCCCTGCTCGCCCCCTCCGCCTCTCCCACTCCCCTCCGGATTCCCCCTCGAGCTTTCCCCTCTCTCGGACCCGAGCGTGCTCGCCGCCGCGCCTCGACTGTCCTCGCGGCCACCGAGCCCCATTCGCCTCGCCATCGAGCCCATCGTCTCCGCCGCCGTCGTCTACCCAGTCCCCGTCCGTGAGCGCGAGCCGGGAGCCACTACGGGGAGCGGATCGAGCAGCCCCCTTTCTCCTCTGTCGCCGGTGACCGCCGTCATCTCCGGCCACCTCTGCGCTCCTAAGCTGTCGCAGGCTTTTCGTAGCCGCCCGGTGAGCTCCTCCCTCCCTCCTTTCTTCTCCTCGCACCACTTCGCCCTCCCTAGCTCACTCGCCGCAGCTGCAGTAGCTCACCGCCGCCTAGACCCGCAGTCGTCGTGGCCACGCTCACCGTCGAGCTCAACCGAGCACTGCACCGTGCCCAGCACGCTCCGAGCAGCCTGACACACATGCCAGTTGCCCCTGTCGTGCCCTACTTCGACGAGCTCGAGCTCGCCCGAGCTCCGGCGTCCGCCGCGGTCGACGCCACCGTCGACACCGTCCATCCCAGCCTCGGCTGAGACCTCGAATGGGTGCGCCCGACCCCCTGCTTTTGAACGCGCTGCCCCACGCTGCTTTTGAGCGCCCGTAGCCCCGTCCCCGATGATGCCCGAAGCCAACCGCCGCCCACGCTCACCGCTGGCGCCGATTCCGGCCAAGTCCGGTGATGCTACGGCCACCACTGGACGCGGCGCGGAGAGCTCGTTCGTATGAGCCTAGCCCCGCTCCTCCCCGAGCCCTGTACGCGTTTTCCGGCGAGGTCCGGCGCCCCTCCGCCGCGGAAACGCTCACCGGAGCTCCCCAACGCCGGCGCCGACGTGGCACACCTGGGCCCCGCCTCTGGGTCACTGCCCGTGGGCCCCCTGGCCCCAGTTGACCACGTTGACCGTGGTCAACTGTGCTGACTGGGCACACAGTGTCTCTGACACGCGGGCCCCATCGCGTATTTTGTTAAAAAAAACGTTTTTTTAAATAAAAATGATTAATTAAAACGTTAGTTAAATTAGTTAGTTAGTTAGTACTAACCAGTCACTGACTGCTGGGGCCCACGCCCCCTAACTAACCCTGTTAGCTTAGTTAAGCCTCTGTTAGACAGAGAGGCTGACAGGTGGGTCCCACCTGTCAGTTTGACTGGTCAGCAGAGCTGACGCAATGCTGACGTCACTACTGACGCAATAAACCTTTTCTGCTTTTAAAATAATTCAGAAATTGGTTTAAACTTTGAAAATCCGTAACTTTTAAACCGTAACTCCGATGAAAATGTTTTCTATATGAAAGTTGCTCAGAAAAATCCAACGAATCCGAATACGCGGTCCGTTCATCTGTCACATGCCCCTAGCATGCTGAACATGGAACTTTCCCCCTCCGGTCATCTGTCTGACACAGGTCCGGAACCGGGAACACCTTCCCGGTTGATTTCCCCCTTCACCTATAACGTCTAGGACCGCGTTAGAGCACGCTTAGCGCTACGTATCGTCATGTCATGCTTAGTGTTACCTCTGTTTGCTATGTATTTACTGTTTCTTCCCCCTCTTCTCTCCGGTAGACCCCGAGGCCGCTGATGCCCCGGTGATCGACTACGTCGTCGACAACGACCCCTCCTTGCCAGACCAACCAGGCAAGCCCCCCCCTCTTTGATCATCCCGATATCGCCCATTCCATTCTCTCATGCTTGCATTAGATTTTGCTACTGTTATTGTTTGCACCTATTCTGATGCATAGCCTGCTTTTGTACCTACTGTTGTACCTTACCTGCTTATCCTAAACTGCTTAGTATAGGTTGGTTAGTGATCCATCAGTGACCCCCACCTTGTCCTTGTTGCCCCTGCTTCATCATTGAAGACCCGATCAACGGGATCGAAGACCAGGCCCCGACACCGCACATCACTTTCCCCTTAGTTGCTCGACACTGCTGGGTTACTATCGAGTGCCGAGGGTGAGACCTCTACAGCACTTCTGATGTTAACCTGTAGTGTAGCTATTCGGTCGTGGTCATCGAGGGTGATTTCCTCCTTAACCACTTCCGATACGGCTCTGTCGTGCAACCCCTCAAGTGTGAACCTCGAGGGTGATTCCTCTACGTTCACCTTGATGATTATATTGAGTGGAACCCACCGGGGGTGATTCCTTGGGTTTTCCTCTTGATGTTTGGACACACGGATACTTGGACTTTACAACTGTTACTTGGAAAGTGATGTGGAGACGGGTTGACCTGGAAGGTGCCCGTGAGATAATTACGAGGCGGGGCCGGGCATTCTTAGCCCTTGCCGCAAGTCCTCGAGACGGGGCAACGGGGTCACCTCTTTCGTGAGTCTCTGCTTGTTACCGCGCGTTCCTAATCCACTACGATTTGGATATTTGATCCGAGGGGCCTCTGGCCTGATAGCACTAACCATCACGTGGGCATAGTATGGGCGTTCTGCGTCGTGTACATCAGCCGAAGCTTAATAGACGTCAGCGACGGAGCGGCGCGCGCCGGGTTGGACTGGTAAGCTCCTGCCTTTTTAGGGAGGTAGCTAGGTCTGCTCACCGGCCGCCCACGCAACGTGCAGGAGTTTCCGGGGAGATGGCCCATGACCCCTGGGGGCATAGGTTTAGTCCGGCGTGCTGGCCTCTCTATTAAGCCTAGGTCGGGTTGCGGCGTATTGTTTGGCCGAGGCCGGGCATGACCCTGGAAAGTGTGTCCGGCCGGAGTTAAGCGAGCGTGGTGGGTAAGTTGGTGCACCCCTGCAGGGAAGAAAACATCTATCGATAGCCTGTCCTACGGTAACGGACACTTGGAGTTGTATCCCGATCGGTACAACTAGAACTGGATACTTGTGATGAGAACTGGATGGTGATGAGGATTTGATTGTGATGATAACTGGATAGTATGGCTCTGGGATTGCTTTCTCGCAGGGAGTCGAGAAAGGATCTCTGGCCGAGGTTGATAACACTACTACCACTTTACTTTATGCTACTCCACTCCCTCTTGTTTGCTGCAAGATGGTGGTTTCCAGAAGATGCTAGTCTTTGATAGGACTAGACCTTCTCTCTATTCTGGCATTTCTGCAGCCCAGTCCACATATATAGCCTTCCTTTGATAATGTTGCATATGTAGTGTAGATCCTTGCTTGCGAGTACTTTGGATGAGTACTCACGGTTGCTTTGCTTCCCCTTTTCCCCCTTCTTTCTTCTTTCTGGTTGTTGCAACCAGATAGTGGAGTCCAGGAGCCAGATGCCACCTTTGACGACGGCTGCTACCCCGAGGATGCCTACTACCACGTGACGGACGCCGACGACCAAGAGTAGTTAGGAGGCTCCCAGGCAGGAGGCCTTGCCTTTTCGATCGTAGATGCTTTTGTGCTAGCCTTCTTAAGGCAAACTTGTTTAACTTATGTCTGTGCTCAGATATTGTTGCTTCCGCTGACTCGTTTGTTTTCAAGCTGATGTATTCGAGCCCTCGAGGCCCCTGGCTTGTAATATAAAGCTTGTATTATTTTAATTTGTGTCTAGAGTTGTGTTGTGATATCTTCCCGTGAGTCCTTGATCTTGATTGTACACATTTGCGTGTATGATTAGTGTACGATTGAATCGAGGGCGTCACAAGTTGGTATCAGAGCCGACTGCCTGTAGGTAGCCCCCTTTCCAACTCCTTGGCCGAAGTTGAGTCTAGTCATTGAAAAACTTTTTCTAACATTGGCTGTGTGGCTTACGGGCCCACGTCGCCATTGGGTGGTATTAGGATCTTTTACTCCTCGTCTATACTCTGGGACTCTGAACTCTCTTCTACTCGGGTTAAATGAATTTACTAACATTAGGATCCCGTGACCACATTCACCCCGAAGTTGGATGAAGCCATAGTTATTCCTTAGGATAGCTTTTTGAGTAGTGCACACCCTGTCGTGTTGACTACGGAATGGAATCCATCGTACCTCCTTCATTATGCATGTTTTCATCATGAATGATCCTTATCTTTGCAAATGCTCAATGCTGAACTACCCCTGTTACATGTTAGCAGGATGGTTAGACCCGCTGGTCGTGGCTGTGGTGCCAACGACCCACCACCGCCTGAATTCTTTACTGGAATGATGCAACAGTTTGAGTTAACTCGCCAGTTCATGGAAGGAATGATGGCTCAGTTTCCTCGTCCGAACATGAATCAACATCCAACCCGAGTAACTCTGCAGGACTTCATGCGCCTCAACCCATCTATCTACCGCAGCTCAACTCAACCCCTTGATGCTGATGACTGGCTCCGCGACATCACATATGAAATGGAGTCTGCTAGTGTTGCCCCTGCCAGCTATGTCACCTTCGCATCTTTCTTTCTGAAGGGTCCTGCTGCTCAATGGTGGGACAGCCACCGGCGTACCCTACCTGCTAGAACGGTCATTACTTGGCCGGATTTCCAAGCTGCCTTCCGTGCCCGTTTCATTCCTCAGGGAACCATGGACAGGAAGAAGCGAGAGTTCCGCAACCTCACCCAAGGCAACAAGACTGTAAATGCTTATCAACGGGAATTTCTGGACTTGTCACGTTATGCTGAAGAAGACGTTGCAACTGATGCTCGTAAGCAAGAAAAGTTTCGTGATGGACTTCACCCAGATATCAAGCTAGCACTGCTCATTCATGACTTTGCCGACTTCGCCACCTTGGTGAACAAGGCTATTCAGGTTGAGACTGGTCTTCAGGAACACCAGGGATCCCTCAGGCGTAGCCGTGACGCTGGCCCATCTTCGGGCCCGTCAGCGCAGAAGCGTCGTATATGGATTCCCCACAGCATGTATCGTCCAACTGCACCTACACCAAGACAGTCCTATGCTGCACCTCGTCTGCCTCCTCCACCAGAGAGGCAGCCTCTTCGAGATGTACCATCCCAAGCTCCTGCTCCCGATCCCAATGATGGTCTGTGCTTCAGATGTGGCCGCCCCGGCCACCTTGCTAAAGAGTGCACTCAGAAAAAGAGCCAGCTGGCTCTACCTTCCACTGGCCGTAACAATCAGCCCCATAACAATAATGCCAGAACTTATGGTCATGGTCAGGCTAATCATGTTGATCTGAATGAAGCTCAAGACCAGCCTGCCACTGTGATGGGTACTCTTCTTGTTAATTCAGTACCGGCTTCTGTTTTATTCGATTCAGGAGCATCACATTCATTCATGTCAGAAAATTTTGCTTACGCACATGACATTCGTTGCGAGCCCATGAACACTCCGATAGTGGTACGCACCCCTGCGGGTCAGTGTCGAACTACCGTGATTGGTCGCGACGTCCCCGTTGAAATTGAAGGGTTGGAATTTCGTGTTTCTCCCATTATTCTTGATTCTTCCAATATTGACCTCATTCTGGGAATGGAATGGTTGAAAGCGCATACTGCCTCTATCGTTTGCGCCACCAAGGTCGTTCACCTCCTACATCCTTCCGATGAGATAGTAAGCTACCATGCTCAGCTTGTTCAAAACGCTGAAGCACGACTTTATGCTTTGAATGCGTTGAACGCGGCACCTCTTGAGGGAATTGAAAAGATTCCAGTCGTTCGCAACTTCCAAGACGTATTTCCAGAAGAACTTCCAGGAATACCCCCTGCCCGGGCTGTCGAGTTCGTCATCGACTTGAAACCAGGCACCGTTCCTATTGCAAAACGACCCTACAAGATGCCACCTCATGAACTCCTTGAGCTTAAGGAGGAAATCGACAAATCTCTTCACAAGGGTTTCATTCGTCCAAGTTCCTCTACTTGGGGAGCACCTTCTCTCTTCGTCAAGAAGAAGGACGGTACGAACCGTTTGGTCCAAGACTATCGTCCTATCAACCAAGCTACAATTCAAAACAAATATCCCCTTCCTCGGATCAATGATCTGTATGATCAACTGGCTGGTTCATCGATATTCTCTAAACTCGACTTGAGGTTGGGTTACCACCAGATCCGTGTTCGTGAAGAGGATATTCCAAAGACCGCATTTGTGACTCGTTATGGTTCTTACGAGTACACCGTCATGTCATTCGGTTTAACCAATGCTCCAGCTACATTCTCTCGTCTGATGAACTATATATTCATGGATTACCTCGACAAGTTCGTCGTAGTCTATCTGGATGATATACTGGTATATTCGAAGAATAAAGAAGAACATGCTGAACATCTTCGTCTTGTTCTGGAGAAGCTTCGAGAGCATCAACTTTATGCCAAGTATTCCAAGTGTGAATTCTGGTTACCCGAAGTCACCTACCTTGGTCATGTGATCTCCAAGGATGGTATTGCCGTCAACCCAGAGCGCGTTCAGGCTATTCTTGACTGGACCCCTCCGAAGACTGTCAAGCAAGTCAGAAGCTTTCTCGGACTGGCCAGCTATTGTCGCCGCTTTGTCGAGAACTTCTCCAAGATCGCCAAGCCACTGACTAATCTGCTTCATAAAGGCGTTAAGTTTGATTGGACAGACAAATGTCAGGAAAGTTTCCAGGCACTCAAGGATAAACTGACTTCTGCCCCAGTGCTTGCTCCCCCTGATTCTCGCAAGGACTTTGTCATCTATTGTGACGCTTCACGTCAAGGATTAGGCTGTGTTCTAATGCAAGAGCGCAGGGTGATTGCCTATGCCTCCCGTCAAGTGCGTCCTCACGAAGAAAACTACCCGGTTCATGACCTTGAGCTTGCAGCGGTTATCTTTGCATTGAAGCTATGGCGACAATACCTTCTCGGTAATCGTTGTGAGATCTTCACTGATCATCAGAGTCTGAAGTACCTGTTTACTCAGCCAGATCTGAACCTCCGTCAGCAGCGATGGATGGAAGCTATTGCTGACTACAACTGCGGTATATCTTATACACCTGGCAAGGCTAATGTAA
>NC_057807.1:590161143-590189446 GCF_018294505.1 Triticum aestivum | reverse complement strand
TCTCTCGGACCCGAGCGCGCTCGCCGCCGTGCCTCGCCCGTCCCCGCGGCCACCGAACCCCGTTCGCCTCACCGCCGTGTCCCTCGTCTCCGTCAACATCGTCTGCTTCGTCTCCATCCACGAACGGGAGTCGGGGAGCTCCACAATGCGCGGATCGAGCCACCCCCCTTCCGCCTCGGCCGCCGTTGATCTCCTCCAACTCCGGCCACCCTCTGCTGCTCCTAATCTGTCACCGGCTTTCCTTAGCCACTCGGTGAGCTCCTCCCCCTCTCCCTTCTCTCACGTAGGCCGCCCCCTTCTCTAGCTTGCTCGCCGCAACCGCCATAGCCCACCGTCGCCCTGCTCCATCACCGTCGTGGCCACCGCTGCCGTGGCCCCCGTCCGAGCCCTCCATCGTGCTCCTGGTGTTCCCAGGAGCCCGACCAGCCCTTCCTCTCGCCCTCTCGTGCCCCCTATCCCATTCCCGACGTGACTCCGAACGCCTCCGCCGCCCGTGCTCGCCGCCGATGGTTATTCCGGCCGTCCCCGGGCGAGCCACCACCACCACCCGACACGGCGTCGTGTGCGCGTTCGAACGGTGCTAACCGCACGCGAAACGGCCGCCCCTAGCACGTTTCCGACCAGGCCCGAGCGGCTCCGCCGCGTTCTAACGTCGCCGGCGGCGAGACGCCGGCCGCCGCCGACGTGGCTGGGCAGGCCCGACCCCTGGCTCACTGCCAGTGGGCCTTAGGGGCCACGTTGACTGGGTTGACCCAGTCAACACGCTGACATGGCGGTGCAGTGACACTGACGAACCGGCCCCACCGCTTAAATAATAACTAAAATGTTTTTTTTAAATTAAAAGTAATTAGTTTAGCTAATTAGCCACTAACATGTGGGGCCCATCAGCTAATTAACCTTAGTTTAAGTTAAAATAAGCTCTGTTAAGTAACAGAGGCTGACAGGTGGGTCCCCCGTGTCAGTTTTGACCAGTCAACCGGACTGTTGGCTGCTGACGTCACTCCTACGTCATGCTGACATCATATTCCTTTTCTGTTAATATAAATAATTCCAGAATATGTTTAAAACTTAGAAAATTCATATAAAATAATCTATAACTCGGATGAAAATGTTTTCTATATGAAAGTTGCTCAGAAAAATCCAACGAATCCGAATACGCGGTCCGTTCATCTGTAACATGCCCCTAGCATGCTGAACTTGGGACATTCCCCCTCCGGTCATCTGTCTGACACAGGTCCGGAACCGGGAAAACATTCCCGGTTGAATTCCCCCTTCTCCTATATCGTGTAGCCATACGTTAGGTCACTCCCGGCTCCACATATTGCCACGTTATGCTTTGTGATGCTTGTTTGCTTTATATTTACTGTTTCTTCCCCCTCTTCCCTCCGGTAGACCCCGAGGCCGCTGATGCCCCGGTGATCGACTACGTCGTCGACAACGACCCCTCCTTGCCAGATCAACCAGGCAAGCCCCCCCCCCTTTGATCATCCCGATATCGCCCATTCCTTTCTCTCATGCTTGCATTAGATTTTGCTACTGTTATTGTATGCTCCTATTCTGATGCATAGCCTGCTTTTGTACCTGTTATTGTACCTTACCTGCTTATCCTAATCTGCTTAGTATAGGTTGGTTAGTGATCCATCAGTGACCCCCCCACCTTGTCCTTGTTGCCCCTGCTTCATCATTGAAGACCCGTTCAACGGGATTGAAGACCAGGCCCCGGCACCGCACATCACTTTCCCCTATGTTGCTCGACACTGCTGGGTTACTATCGAGTGCCGAGGGTGAGACCTCTACAGCACTTCTGGTGTTAACCCTGTAGTGTAGCTATTCGGTCGTGGTCATCGAGGGTGATTTCCTCTTTAACCACTTCCGATACGGCTCTGTCGTGCAACCCCTCAAGTGTGAACCTCGGGGGTGATTCCTCTTACGTTCACCTTGATGATTACATTGAGTGGAATTTACCGGGGGTGATTCCTCGGGTTTTCCCCTTGATGTTTAAACACACAGTTACTATGGTTACTATGACTTTACACTGAACCATGTTACTAAAGACGGGTCGACCCTGAGGGGTGCCCGCGCGAGCATAATTGCGAGTGATGAGGAGTCGGGTTGACCTGGAAGGTGCCCGTGAGATAATTACGAGGCGTGGCCGGGCATTCTTAGCCCTTGCCACAAGTCCTCGAGACGGGGCAACGGGGTCACTTCTTTCGTGAGGCTCTGCTTGTTACCGCGCGTTCCTAATCCACTACGATTTGGATATTTGATCCGAGGGGCCTCTGGCCTGATAGCACTAACCATCACGTGGGCATAGTATGGGCGTTCTGCGTCGTGTACATCAGCCGAAGCTTAATAGACGTCAGCGACGGAGCGGCGCGCGCCGGGTTGGACTGGTAAGCTCCTGCCTTTTTAGGGAGGTAGCTAGGTCTGCTCACCGGCCGCCCACGCAACGTGCAGGAGTTTCCGGGGAGATGGCCCATGACCCCTGGGGGCATAGGTTTAGTCCGGCGTGCTGGCCTCTCTATTAAGCCTAGGTCGGGTTGCGGCGTATTGTTTGGCCGAGGCCGGGCATGACCCTGGAAAGTGTGTCCGGCCGGAGTTAAGCGAGCGTGGTGGGTAAGTTGGTGCACCCCTGCAGGGAAGAAAACATCTATCGATAGCCTGTCCTACGGTAACGGACACTTGGAGTTGTATCCCGATCGGTACAACTAGAACTGGATACTTGTGATGAGAACTGGATGGTGATGAGGATTTGATTGTGATGATAACTGGATAGTATGGCTCTGGGATTGCTTTCTCGCAGGGAGTCGAGAAAGGATCTCTGGCCGAGGTTGATAACACTACTACCACTTTACTTTATGCTACTCCACTCCCTCTTGTTTGCTGCAAGATGGTGGTTTCCAGAAGATGCTAGTCTTCGATAGGACTAGACCTTCTCTCTATTCTGGCATTTCTGCAGCCCAGTCCACATATATAGCCTTCCTTTGATAATGTTGCATATGTAGTGTAGATCCTTGCTTGCGAGTACTTTGGATGAGTACTCACGGTTGCTTTGCTTCCCCTTTTCCCCCTTCTTTCTTCTTTCTGGTTGTTGCAACCAGATAGTGGAGTCCAGGAGCCAGATGCCACCTTTGACGACGGCTGCTACCCCGAGGATGCCTACTACCACGTGACGGACGCCGACGACCAAGAGTAGTTAGGAGGCTCCCAGGCAGGAGGCCTTGCCTTTTCGATCGTAGATGCTTTTGTGCTAGCCTTCTTAAGGCAAACTTGTTTAACTTATGTCTGTGCTCAGATATTGTTGCTTCCGCTGACTCGTTTGTTTTCAAGCTGATGTATTCGAGCCCTCGAGGCCCCTGGCTTGTAATATAAAGCTTGTATTATTTTAATTTGTGTCTAGAGTTGTGTTGTGATATCTTCCCGTGAGTCCTTGATCTTGATTGTACACATTTGCGTGTATGATTAGTGTACGATTGAATCGAGGGCGTCACAGTATTCTCCTTGACTAAGGTCACACAGACCTCGTCCAATCACTCGTGGTAAGTCTTCAGGCGACTTCCAAACCTTCACAGACTCGGTCACTCGGGGATCCACAATTCCTCTTGGATGCTCTAGACCATGACGCCTAAGCGTCTGGAAGAAGCACAGTCTTCAAAGGTAACAAGCATCGGATCCACACAGGATCAATCTCTTCAGTGATGCTCAATCACTTTGGGTTTGTAGGTGTTTGGGTTTGGGTTTTTTCCTCACTCGATGATTTTTGCTCAAAGTCCTCGGAGGATGGGTTGCTCTCAAATGACAAGTGTCAGTTTCTCTCAGAGCAGCCAACCAACTAGTGGTTGTAGGGGGCGGCTATTTATAGCCTAGGGAGCAGCCCGACATGATAAGACATAAATGCCCTTGTCTGATATGACCGTTAGGTGGATAAGATATTTTGGGACAGCTGGCGCATAGCACAGCAACGGTCGGAAATTTGACTATCAAATTCCTCAGGGCTATCATGATCCTCACTGTGTAAGCAATCCGCACTGGTGAATTCCTAACTCCTCAGTCAGAAAAAATTCCTCAGCGACCAGAAGAACTTCGTCTCTGTCACTGAAGAAATTGACTGAACTGTATGAGATTTCCAAAGGCTTCACTCGAAGGGTTTGGTAGGTGTAGGATTTTGAGTTGAGCATCACTTGGAAATTTTTCCTTAGTATTTCCTCGACCCCCTTTAACAGTACGGTGTTTCCTATGACTCAAGAAAGAGAAAAACAAAACTATGAAAATGAAAGTCTTCAAGCTTAATATTCCTCGCATGAATATCAAGTCTTCACGGCAACACCAATTTCTTCACTTTCAAAGTCTTCATGAAAGTCTTCAGAAATACCAAAATCTTTAGTCGAAGATATTCATTTTTAGGGGTCGACTTTCCCTGTAAATATCAAACTCCTCATAGACTTATAGACCTGTGTACACTCACAAACGCATTAGTCCCTTAATCTATAAGTCTTCAGTACACCAAAATCACTAAGGGGCACTATATGCACTTACAATCTCCCCCTTTTTGGTGATTGATGACAATATAGGTTAAGTTTTCAACGGGGATAAACATGTGAAGTGTAAGTACTGATATTGAGGAATTTGATTGCAAGATATAGAAGAACTCCCCCTAAAGATGTGCATAGTGAGGAATTTGCTTTTGAAGCAATGCACACTTGAAGAGTTGAATCATGGAAATCTCCCCCTATATCTTGTAATTCATACACATATTTGACATATGATATGAAGAATTTGAAATGCATGATGAAATATGGTGCCTGATGAAATTCAACATGCGTGCAGTAACATTAATGAGGAACAAGCATGCAGAATAACATATCGAGAGTATCAAAGCATAGTGCATCAAAAGTATCAGGGCACCATCGGGTTTAAGATTACAACTCGATCCAATAAAGTTTCAGAAGAACGAGAGTTGTAACTCAACAAAAAAACGCCCATATAATAGACCCGCTTGAAGACTAACTCAAATTTCTCCCCCTTCGTCATCGAATGACCAAAAGGATCGAAACTGAGGACTAACGCCCCTAAAAAATATCAAGTTGATGGAGGAGCGCCAGCGTTGTTGGGGTCGGTTGTTGTAGTAGGGCCTGCCGCAGTGTCGTCCAAATCTTCATTTTCATCAGTCTCGCATGATGAAGAATAGGAGCTGGCCACCAAGGAAGGGACTTTGACCTTCTTTAACTTCTTCGGTGGGGGTGCAGACCAGTCAAATTCTTCCTTGAGACCCATATTCTTCAGATCTGCAGCGCTGTAGACATGAGATAGAATAGCCCAGGTACGGTTGAAGGTTTCATGGAGGTAGTATTGGTTTTTCTTCACGGCATTGTGTGTTGAGGTCATGTTGTGAAGAATTGAACCAAACTGACGTTTGACCCATTTATGATTGTGATCAACCTTCTGATGAAGACTGAGGAGTAACTCACGATCAGTCATCACCCTGGGAGCTGTGGCTTGAAGATTTTGCTTGGCGGCAGAGTCATGTGTGGCAGAGTCATCATTGGTGGAGTAGGATGCAGCCTTGCAAAATTGACCATCCAATGGACGAATGCCTTCATCTATCACAGCAGATGCCTTGCATTTATCATCAGCTGAGGAATATGTCCGTTTGAGGACTTCAATCGGGGGCAAGTAGCTGCCATGGTTCAAAGTGTCAACTTTGTAATTTAGTGAAGCCCTTGTCCTAATGAATCTCATAATCCATGGTGCATAAGGCTTCAGCTCAAATGGTGACATAGCAATATTCGCCAGAGTCCTCATGAAGAAATCATGGAAGTTGACGGGAACGCCATGAATGATATTGAAAAGCATGTTCTTCATGATGCCAACGACCTCTTCATCATTTGAGTCGTGGCCTTTGATAGGACACATTGTCTTCGACAGAATGCGATAGACAGTCCGGGGCACATATAGTAATTCCTTGACAAGGAATTTGGTTCGAGGAGCCTGCCCTGGCTTCAAAGGCTTCATCAGCACTTGCATGAAATGATTTGAAAGTTCAGGTTCACTGTAGACACAACGAGCACCGTCAAAGGGAGGACTGAGTGGGAGGGCACGAAGCAATTCAGTTCCTGGTGCCTTGTAGTGAGTATTTTCAGACATCCAGTCCAGCACCCATGAATTCACATCTTCAGAGTTTCCTGTGATGTGTAGCGTTGCATAGAATTGAAGAATGAGTTCTTCATTCCAGTCACAGATGTCAGTGCAGAAATTTAGCAATCCATCATCGTGAAGAACACTGAGGACTGGTTCGAAGCACGATAGAGACTCCATGTCTACATGAGGAATGTGTTCATGATCGAAGACTTTGTCTTTGTTGAACAGTACCGAGGAATAGAAATTTGCTTGACTAGCAGTCCAGAAACGCCTCTTCCTTATGCGAGCAGAGTCATAGGGGTTATAGTCAGTGAAGAACACATGCTCGCTGAAGAAATCTTCAGCCTTGAACTTTTGCTTCTTTGAGAATGGATCCGTTGGCTTGGGCACTGGAGTGTCAGTGAGTTGCATCACAACCTCAGGAATCACAATCTCAGGTTCTTCAGGCTCAGGAATTTCTGGTTCCTCTTCAGTAGCAGGCTGTGTGTTCAAGGGTTCAACAACAGCAGCTTCTTCAGCACTAGCGGCTGGAATGTCTTCTTGCATAGACGAAGTGGGATGAGTTTCTTCAGAGCCCATTTGAACAGTTGGTGCAGTGGACTGAGGTATTTATTGAAGTGGGGTGAAGAGTGGAGTATTGGAGTGCTGACTTTCCCAAAAGTCATCATTCATCAAGGGCGTTGTGCAGCCAATGTCCACGTCTTCATCTTCAATTTCTTCAACGCCAGCCTCTTCAGCTGTGAACTGAGTCATTGGCGAGGAAGCAACAGGCGTTGAAGGGATCGCATCCACTTAAATTTCTTCATCAACCTGCTCTGACGAAGCAGCAGATTGAGGTTCTTCATTAGATCCGCTTGGGATCACATATTCCTCACCAAAAGGAACAAGGTCCTTTGATGACATGGTGGAAATCGGAACATCATCAATTGGATTATCAATAGAGCTTGTCAGAGGCTTCATCTTCTTTGGAGTTGAAGATTCTGAAGCACCGGATGCTTTCCTTTTCTTCACTGCAGCTCGCTCTGCAGCCTTGGTCTTCTTCACATCGAATGCACATGGAAGAATTGGAGTCGGTGTAGGCGCAGATGGAACTGAGGTTTCTGGTTGAATTTCCTCACGCGCAACTGATGCAGTTGCCCTGACTTTTTCAGTTTCTTCAGGCGCACCACTAGTGGATGCCCTGACAATTTCTTCAGCGGCTGGAATGGAGTCATCAGCCTTGGAACTAGCATTTTCTTCAGCAGCCTGAATGTCATCAGCGGTGCTGGCATGTTCTTCAGTTGGCTGAGCAGATGCTTCAGCATGAGGAATTTCTTGTTGCGATGGGGCTGCAACATTTGTGAATTTCTCAGTCAGTTTCACAAACCTGACTTTGGCTCCTTGCCAATCAGCATAGTAAGCATTGAAGTCATTGCTGAGGGTTTTGATTTCATCTTGGATCTTGAGGAGTTCATCAGGTGTCATATTGACAACGTTATTCTTCAGGAAATTCTCTTTTCTGAACTGAGTCTTCTTGATCTTCCTGGCCTTCTCAAATTTCCATTTCTCTTCAGTGATGAAATGGGTCAGCATGTGACTTTGACCAGGAGTCAACTTGAAATCAGGCATAGGAGTATTTGGATCCTTGTGCCAGAGATCAATGTAATCAAGGATCGCCCTTGGATCCAAAAGCAGTGGCACATTTGTGCCTTTGGCTCTAGCGGCCCTTTCTTGTCGGTCTCTGATGATTTCTGCAAGTTCATCATCATCAGCTTCATTGTTAGATGGCACGTGGAAGGCGACCTGTTTCTTCTTCGGACTTGGCCGAGTACCTCAACCAGCCGTTGCCTTAGTCTTCAATAGAGTGGGGCCTGATGAAGATTTTGGTGCAGCTGAGGAACTTGCTGAGGCACCAGAGGCAATAGAGATGCCTGTTGTCCTTTGGCACGTGGCTAGATATACATGTGTTGAGGACTTTGCCGGAGCAGCTGAGGACTTTGGAGGAGGAGCAGTAGTTGGTACAGGCCGTGAGGGCTTTGAAGAATCTGGCCATGAGGGCTTTGAAGATTCTGGCCGTGAGAGCATTGCTGAGGAACTTGGCTGTGAGGGCATAGTTGGTGAAGCACTTGGCTTGTGAGCAGGCTTCTTTGCCATTGATTTCCTTGGCTTGACAGAGGCCTCAGTGGCAGTAGCAGCAGCAGAGTCTTCATTGAATTTCCTCACTGCTTCTTTGGCTTGTCTTGCCAGCTTAGCTTGGCGTTTGGTCCATTCTTCAGGAAAATCCTCACCACGCTTGATGCTGGTGGGGTCAGCTCTTTGGCCAGGTGCCAATGGAGCTCTTGGGCATGGAGGATTAAGTGTGAATTTCTTCATATACTTTGGAGTCACATATCTGTACTCCCTCCATTCTCTTGCCCATCTCCGTTCAATCTTCTGTATGCGCACCTTGGGCTGATTTTTAGTTTCTTTTCCGTACTTAGCCTCATCAGGTGTGCAATAGTCAGTATAGAGGTCCTTAGGGATTTCAAAAGCAGTCATGACCTCAGGCTTCTTTCCTCCTTTCTGCGGCTTCTTACCATCAACCATATTCTTCAGATGAGGAATTTGAACAATCGAATTTTCTGAAGAAGTGTGCAACTTTTCTTTGAGGAACGCTGCAAATGAGTTAAGTTGATGAGAACCTAGTGATTCAGCAGCGGACATGAGTACCTGTGAACAGAGTATAGTTGCGAGGAATTTGGAGAGGTCATATGCGTTCTCAGAAGGTTTTTCAAAAAAGAACAAGTTTGAGGAATTTGACTAGATGAGCCTTGAAGAATTTCACTAAGCGTTCTTTGTCTTAGGTTCCAGAGTTGTATAGATCGAGGATCCACAGAATTGAGGAATCTTGAAGAAAAATGACGCTTAGAGAAACGAATCAAGAACAGATGACTAGTGAGGTGTTTTGTGTGTGAGGATTTGAAGAATAAAATACCTTTGAAGATTTTGTTGTGAAATATTGAATCAAAAGGGGTAGTAAATGTAATTTTTAATTACCCTGGATGAAGAACACGACGAACTGAGAAGCAGAACAGTGAAGTTCATCGATGTAGATCTTCCACGCCCTAACTTGGCGGAGGAAGACAGCTACGGCGGCGGTGGAGTGAAGATTTCCGCGGTCGGCGCGAGTACGACGGCGACGAGGTCGAGGCAGTGAAGCTCTTCCTCACTGGCGACGATGGAGTAGTGGCGGTGCTAGGGTTTTTAGGAGCTCGAGCGAGAGAGAGAGCGGTCGAGCGGAGTAAAGGAAGTGAGGAAGGGATGAGGGGGTATTTATAGTCGCAGTGAAAAAAAATTGTTCGCCCGAAGATTTAGGATGAACCTGCCCCTAACCCTTCTCCTTTGCTTGACATGTGTCACCCACGTACTGAGGAGTGGAGATCGTGTTAGATCGTGGGTGAATAGATAAGTCTTTCATGGGATCCGGAACATATTGAGCGGTAAAACCGAAAAATTTGGATAAGATTAATTTTAAAGTTCGTTCGCAAATTCTTCAGCTGACAAGGACACAGTGAAGATTTTGAACGAGTTTCAAATAGAACGCACATGAAGAATTTGTGAATAGATTGGGTTGAGTATAGCATAGAGGGGGAAGGGTCCGATCACATTCACTTAGCAGAAAAATGTAACTTGAAGAATTAGCCATAAGTAAATGCCGTAGAGGAATAAACTCATATATATATATATATATATATATATATATATATATATATATATATATATATATATATATATATATAGCCAATGAAGAAAAACGACGGAAACAATGAAGATTTTGCAAAGTTGAAGAATTTGAAAAACTGAAGAATTTCAAAAACTGAGGAATTTCAAAAATGAAGATTTTCAACTTTGGTGGTGGCGTGACCCACCGTATAAGAATGATGATTTTAGACACCGTGTACAATTGTCGTAGGGTTCTGAGAATCAAATTCTTCATTAATTTCTTCACACTTAGAGTGTTATTCTTCATTGATTGAAGAAAGACGTTTCTTCATGTGTTGCACATCTAAGTCATCAATTTTGCATAAGTGTCAGGATGTGTGTCCTTTTCAGAGAACATTCGAAGATTCTAAGATATTTAGCTCACACCGCAACTTGCTAAATCTCTTCTCATCCAAGGGCTTTGTGAAGTTATCAGCTAGCTGTTCTTCAGTCTTCACGTGCTCGATGGAGATGTCGCCCTTCAACACATGATCACGAAGAAAATGATGACGAATCTGAATGTGCTTTGTCTTCGAGTGCTGAACTGGGTTGTGAGCAATCTTGATGGCACTCTCATTGTCACAGAGGAGAGGCACATTCTTCACGTTAATGCCGTAGTCCTTGAGGGTTTGCTTCATCCATAGCAGTTGAGCACAGCAAGAACCAGCAGCAGTGTACTCAGCCTCTGCAGTAGACAGTGATACACAGTTCTGTTTCTTCGAGGACCAACAGACCAAAGATCGTCCGAGGAAATGACAAGTACCAGATGTTGACTTGCGGTCCACACGATCACCAGCATAGTCAGAGTCAGAATATCCAATGAGATCAAAAGTAGAGCCCTTGGGGTACCATAATCCTAGTGTTGGTGTGTGAGCTAGATATCGAAGAATATGCTTCACAGCCTTATGGAGTGATTCCTTCGGTGCAGCTTGAAATCGGGCACACATGCAAACACTAAGCATTATATCTGGCCCAGATGCACATAAGTACAATAACGAGCCAATCATGGAGCGGTATACCTTGTGATCAAAGCCAATACCATTTTCATCAGTGCATAGATGGCCATTTGTGGGCATAGGAATTTTGACGCCTTTGCAGTCTTGCATGCCGAATTTCCTCAGAACTTCCTTGAGGTATTTCTCCTGAGATATGAATATACCATTGTGCTGTTGACGAATTTGAAGACCTAAAAAGAATTTCAACTCTCCCATCATAGACATTTGATATTCTTCACTCATGATATAGGCAAATTCATCACTATAACGTTGGTCAGTACAGCCAAAGATAATATCATCAACGTATATTTGGCACACAAACAGTTCACCATCATAAGATTTAGTAAACAGAGTAGGATCGAGTGAACCGGGTGTGAAGCCATTCTTCATGAAGAATTCCTTCAAAGTGTCATACCACGCCCGAGGGGCCTGCTTGAGGCCATACAGGGCCTTGTTGAGTCTGAAGACTTTGTCAGGATTCTTTGGATCTTCAAAACCTGGGGGTTGAGCAACATATACTTCTTCCTCAAGCTTACCATTGAGGAATGCACTTTTCACATCAATTTGTTGTAAGATAATATTAGGATGGTTAGCAAAAGCAAGTAATATGTGAATAGCCTCAAGTCTAGCAACAGGTGCAGAAGTTTCATCGAAATCAATTCCTTCAACCTGTGTGTAGCCTTGAGCTACAAGTTGTGCCTTATTCCTCACCACAAGGCCATTTTCATCTTGCTTGTTACGGTAGATCCACTTTGTGCCGATGATATTATGCTTGCGAGGATCTGGACATTTGACCAGTTCCCATACATTGTTGAGCTCGAACTGATGTAATTCTTCTTGCATGGCCTGAATCCACTCAGGCTCCAAAAAAACTTCATCTACCTTAGTGGGCTCTGTAATAGAGACAAAAGCATAGTGCCCACGAAAGTTAGATAAATGTGAAGATTTTGAGCGTGTGAGAGGACCTGGCGCTCGAATGTCATCGATGATCTTTTCAACTTGCACTTCTTTTGCAATGCGAGGATGAGCTGGTTGTCGTTGAGGAATTTGATCAACATTTTCTTCAGCATTTTCATCAAACAGTAAAACAGATATTTCAGTATGAGGACGTGTGAAATGAAATTTCATTTCATCATGATTCGCCTGCGTCCTTTCAGGCATTTTTGTCAGGCCTCCAGCAAATTCTTCAGACGTTTAAAGCACGTCTGGAGACCTGACCCTGCATAAAGGATTAGTTCTTTTTCTTCACCACCCACATCTGAAGGGGTGGCAAAGAGTTCATCACTCTGCGAGCACCATATGAGAAAGGTGGCATAGAGGCCAATCCATTTTGTTTCACATAAGAGGGGTTAGGGTAAGCATATGAATAAGCAGAGAAATTCTTCGAGGACTTATGAACATAATGATTTGAAGAATAATGCGCATATTCATAGCCCTTAACTCTACCCTGCAAAACAGAGGGGTTAGCACGATGAAGATCATATGAGGACTTTGACCCATTTGAGGAATTTGATCCATGTGAAGAATTTGGTCCGTATGAGGACTTGGATCCATATGAAGAATTAGGTCCATATGAAGAGTTTGATCTGGGCTTCCTCTTCTTCACAGGTGGTGTCATGAGGACATTCGCCTGAAGACTTTCAACATAACTTTTGGGAACCCAGATTTTCTTCATAGGGGAACCGTTCCTACAGTTAATGCCAACATATCTAGCAAATACTTCACCATTCTGATTTTTGAACAGTTTATAGTTGGAGTCAAATGACTCATCAGAAGAATGAGAAGATTCACATGTAAAGCCAGATAAGTTAGATGGATCAACTGGAGGTCCCTTTGCAGCAACCCATGAGGTTTTGGGGTACTGCTCAGGCTTCCAATATGTTCCATCAGCATTGAGTTTCCTCTCAAAGGCAATACCCTCTTTCCTAGGGTTTCTATTGAGGATCTGCTTTTTGAGCACATCACAAAGAATCTGATGCCCTTTGAGGCTTTTGTACATGCCTGTCATGTACAATTCCTTCAGCCCTGCATCGTTAGTGATACTAGCAATGTCCTCAGATGAGGAATTAGTGATAGCCGAGGCAGGTGAAGAATTTGTAACAGTTGAAGCATTTGAACATTCAGGTGAAGAATTAGCAGATTCACGTTCAATGCACTTTAAGCATGGAGGAACAAATTCTTCTTGAGTAGCGCTGATTTGTTGAGCAAGTAATGAATTGCGATCCTTCTGAAGATCTTCATAACTCACTCTTAGCTTCTCAAGATCTTGCTTTCTTTGAAGAAATTCATAAGAAAGCTTCTCGTGATCATATAAGAGAGTGTTATGATGAATTTGAAGGTTGTCAAACTTAGACTAAAGTCTCTGAAGATTTTCCGTTAAGTCTTTAGTGCGGTCCATTTCATCACCCAACATATCATCACTTTTGTCTAGCATGTTTTGAAGTTTTTCAATAGCCTTTTGTTGTTTCACAGCAATCTTAGCAAGTTTAGAGTAACTGGGCTTAAGATTTTCATCTGATTCATCCTCACTAGATTCAGAGGAGGGGTATTTTGTTACCTTGGCACCCTTTGCCATGAAGCAATAGGTGGGAGCATAGTCATCATTGTCTTCGTCAGCCTTGTTGGTGTGGTCAATTTCTTCAGAGTTGAAGATAGACTTGCTGACGAAGGTAGTAGCGAGAGCTAGACTCGCCACACCAGACTCGGACTCCTCAGAAGCCTCCTCTTCCTCATGTTCCTCAGATTCAGCTTCAGAGTCCATTTCCTTGCCAATGAATGCCCGAGCCTTCTTGGAGATGCTCTTCTTGTGAGATGAAGACTTCGAGGATTATGATGATGAAGATTTTGAAGATTTCTTCTTCTTCTTAGCATCATCAGAACTGTAATCCTTGTATTTCTTCTTCTTTAATTCCTTTTCCCATTGAGGACAATCCTGAATATAGTGACCAGGTTTCTTGTATTTGTGGCAAAGTCTTCTCTTATAGTCACTTGATGAGGAATCACTGCTTCTTGAAGATTTTCCAAAGCGACCACGTCTTGAGAACTTCTGGAACTTCTTCACAAGCAGTGCAAGCTCCTGGCTCAATTCTTCAGGATCACCGAAGCTACTACTAGAGTCTTCACATTCAGATACAGACACAGCCTTGGCCTTCAGGGCACGTGTTTTGCCATAGCTTGAACCATAGTTATCTCTCTTTTCAGCAAGCTGGAACTCATGAGTATTTAGCCTCTCAAGGATATCAGCTGGATCTAGTGACTTGTAATCAGCTCGCTCTTGAATCATCAGTGCGAGAGTATCAAATGAGGAATCTAGCGATCTCAGCAATTTCTTCACCACCTCATGGTCGGTGATGTCAGTGGCGCCAAGCACTTGAAGCTCATTTCAGATGTCAGTGAGGCGATCGAAGGTTTGCTGAACATTTTCATTGTTGAGTCTTTTGAAGCGGTTGAAGAGATTGCGAAGAACCTCAACACGAGAGTCATGTTGAGTTGAGACTCCTTCGTTTACTTTGGAGAGCCTATCCCAGATAAGCTTAGCAGTTTCCAAAGCACTCACTCTACCATACTGTCCTTTACTCAGATGGCCACATATGATATTCTTCGCTTGAGAATCGAGTTGCTTGAATCTCTTCACATCAGCAGCATTCAGAGAAGGTGCGACTGAGGGAACACCATTTTCCACAACGTACCAGAGATTGTTGTCAATTGCTTCAAGATGCATTCGCATCTTATTCTTCCAGTTGGGGTAGTCCGTGCCATCGAAGGTAGGACACCCAGCGGAGACCTTGATCATACCTGCGGTCGACATAACTAGAACTCCAGGTGGTTAAACCAAAATCACACAGAACAAGGGAGTACCTCGCTCTGATACCAATCGAAAGTGCGTTATATCGACTAGAGGGGGGTGAATAGGCGATTTTTATAAATTCTTCACTGAGGAATTTGCCGGTGAGGAAATTCCTTAGCGAAGAACTACTAGCAGCGGAATAAGTACTCAGAAATAAGCATAACAGGATACAGACATAGTCATCATGATGAAATGAAGACAAGCACATAGTACAGAAAGCGTAAACACAGGATAACACAAGATGAAGACAAACAGACTGAAGAAATTGAACTGAGGAAATTAAGAAAGTCTTCAGTCAAAGTCTTCAAACATAGATATGAACAATCACTCAACACAGTAATGAGGAAATGAAAGAGTTGAGGAAATAGAACCAGTAAGGTTGGTGAAGACAATGATTTGTTAGACCAGTTCCAACTGTTGTCTCAGTTGTACGTCTGGTTGGAGCGGCTGAGTATTTAAACTCGAGGACACACAGTCCCGGACACCCAGTCGCTGAGCACGCAGCTCAGGACACCAAGTCCTCACCGTATTCTCCTTGACTAAGGTCACACAGACCTCGTCCAATCACTCGTGGTAAGTCTTCAGGCGACTTCCAAACCTTCACAGACTCGGTCACTCGGGGATCCACAATTCCTCTTGGATGCTCTAGACCATGACGCCTAACCGTCTGGAAGAAGCACAGTCTTCAAAGGTAACAAGCGTCGGATCCACACAGGATCAATCTCTTCAGTGATGCTCAATCACTTTGGGTTTGTAGGTGTTTGGGTTTCGGTTTTTTCCTCACTCGATGATTTTTGCTCAAAGTCCTCGGAGGATGGGTTGCTCTCAAATGACAAGTGTCAGTTTCTCTCGGAGCAGCCAACCAACTAGTGGTTGTAGGGGGCGGCTATTTATAGCCTAGGGAGCAACCCGACATGATAAGACATAAATGCCCTTGTCTGATATGACCGTTAGGTGGATAAGATATTTTGGGACAGCTGGCGCGTAGCACAACAACGATCGAAAATTTGACTATCAAATTCCTCAGAGCTATCATGATCCTCACTGTGTAGGCAATCCGCACTGGCGAATTCCTAACTCCTCAGTCAGAACAAATTCCTCAGCGACCAGAAGAACTTCGTCTCTGTCACTGAAGAAATTGACTGAATTGTATGAGATTTCCAAAGGCTTCACTCGAAAGGTTTTGTAGGTGTAGGATTTTGAGTTGAGCATCACTTGGAAATTTTTCCTTAGTATTTCCTCGACCCCCTTTAACAGTACGGTGTTTCCTATGACTCAAGAAAGAGAAAAACAAAACTATGAAAACGAAAGTCTTCAAGCTTCATATTCCTCGCATGACTATCAAGTCTTCACGGCAACACCAATTTCTTCACTTTCAAAGTCTTCATGAAAGTCTTCAGAAATACCAAAATCTTCAGTCGAAGATATTCATTTTTAGGGGTCGACTTTCCCTGTAAATATCAAACTCCTCATAGACTTATAGACCTATGTACACTCACAAACGCATTAGTCCCTTAACCTATAAGTCTTCAATACACCAAAATCACTAAGGGGCACTAGATGCACTTACAAAAGTGATGATATGTTGGGTGAAGAAATGGATCGCACTAAAGACTTAACTGAAAATCTTCAGAGACTTTAGTCTAAGTTTGACAACCTTCAAATTCATCATAACACTCCTTATCTGATCACGAGAAGCTTTCTTATGAATTTCTTCAAAGAAAGCAAGACCTTGAGAAGCTAAGAGTGAGTTATGAAGATCTTCAGAAGGAGCGCGATTTATTACTTGCTCAACAAATCAGCGCTACTCAGGAAGAATTTGTTCCTCCATGTCTGAAGTGCATTGAACGTGAATCTGCTAATTCCTCACCTGAATGTTCAAATGCTTCAAATGTTACAAATTCTTCACCTTTCTCTGCTATCACTAATTCCTCATCTGAGGACATTGCTAGTACCATTGATGATGCAAGGCTGAAGGAATTGTACACAACAGGCATGTACAAAAGCCTTAAAGGGCATCAGATTCTTTGTGATGTGCTTAAAAAGCAGATCCTCAACAGGAACCCTAGGAAAGAGGGTATTGCCTTTGAGAGGAAACTCAATGCTGATGGAACATATTGGAAGCCTGAGCAGTACCCCAAAACTTCATGGGTTGCTGCAAAGGGACCTCCAGTTGATCCATCCAATTTATCTGGTTTTACATGTGAATCTCCTCATTCTTCTGATGAGTCAGTTGACTCCAACTATAAACTGTTCAAAAATCAGAATGGTGAAGTATTTGCTAGATATGTTGGCACTAACTGCAGGAACGGTTCCCCTATGAAGAATATCTGGGTTCCCAAAAGTTATCTTGAAAGTCTTCAGGTGAATGTCCTCATGACACCACCTGTGAAGAATAGGAACCCCAGATCAAATTCTTCATATGGACCTAATTCTTCATATGGATCCAATTCCTCAAAAGGATCAAAATCCTCATATGATCATCATCGTGCTAACCCCTCTGTTTCGCAGGGTAGAGTTAAGGGCTATGAATATGAGTATTATTCTTCAAATCATTATGTTCATAAGTCCTCAAAGAATTTCTCTGCTTATTCATATGCTTAGTCTAACCCCTCTCATGTGAAACGAAGCGGACTGGCTTCTATGCCACCTTTCTCATATGGTGCTCGCAGAGTGATGAATTCTTTGCCACCCCTTCAGATGTGGGTGGTGAAGAAAAAGAACTAATCTCTTATGCAGGGTTAGGTCTCCAGACGTGCTCAAAACGTCTGAAGAAATTGCTGGAGACCTGAAGGTGCCTGAAAGGACGCATGCTAATCGTGAAGAAATGAATTTTCATTTCTCACGTCCTCATACTGATTTATCTGTACTATTGCTTAATGAAATTGATCTGATGATATTGATGTCATATTCTTCACTGATGAAGTATATGAGTTCGTAAGTTTCACTAATTCATCTGCAAGATGATCAACCCAATGCAAACGAGTGGGTCCTTGATAGTGGATGTACGAATCACATGACTGGTGACAAGAATCTTTTGATGGATGCTCCTTTGTCACCGTCGCTTCTGAAGCATATCATCTTCGCAGACAAAGGCAAAAGTCAGGTATTGGGTCTAGGTAAGGTTGCGATCTCAAAGGATCGACACATGGACAAAGTCATGCTTGTCGAGTCCTTAGGATACAACCTCATGTCTGTCTCAATGCTTTGTGATCTTGATATGGTTGTTGTCTTTGGAAGATATCGTTGTGTTGTGATCATGGAAGCTGATCATTCCAAAGTCTTCGAAGGCTTTAGGAGAGGAGACTTGTATATTGTTGATTTCTCTACAGGACCACAAGCAGCCGTGTGCTTACTTGCAAAAGCTTCAGAAGGCTGGCTATGGCATCGACGACTTGGTCATGCTGGCATGAGGAATCTGCACACACTTGCGAAGAAGAAGCATGTCATTGGTATTGAGAATGTCAAATTCCTCAAGGATCACTTATGCGGAGCTTGTGAAGCTGGAAAGATGACAAAGGCCAGAATGGCGCCGTGGAGCGCAAGAACAGAACCCTCGCTGAAATGGCTTGCACTATGCTTGATGAATACAAAATGCCTCGTCGTTTCTGGATCGATGCAATTGATACTACGTGCCAAGTCATCAACAGGGTATATCTTCACAAATTCTTCAAGGAAACTGCTTATGAACTCCTCACTGACAAAAAGCCCAATGTGAGTTATTTCAAAGTCTTTGGTGCAAAATGTTGGATTAGAGATCCTCATCACACTTCAAAATTCTCACCGAAAGCACATGAAGGTTTTATGCTTGATTATGGAAAGGACTCGCACACCTACAGAGTCTTCAACAGCGTTCTTCACAAAGTTGTTGAAACTGTAGATGTGCGGTTCGATGCAACTAATGGCTCGCAAAGAGAGCACCTACCTTCTGTGATAGATGAACCAACACCTGAGGATTCTATCAAGTTCAAGACTACTGAGGATGTCATTCCCACCGAAGAATTTGCTGAAGAATTCATTCCAGATCATGATGATCGCCGAGCTGGCGCACCTGAAGAAAATGGTGCTGAGGAAAATGCTCCTGAAGGGAATACGGATCAAATTCCTCGAAGACAACCCGCTTATACTCGCATTGCTAACGAAGTGCAAATCGATAAGATCATTGATGACATTGAAGCACCAGGTCCTCTCACACGCTCAAAATCTTCACATTTATCTAACTTTTGTGGGCACTTTGCTTTTGTCTCTATCTCAGAGCCCACTAAGGTAGATGAAGCATTTCTGGAGCCCGAGTGGATTCATGCTATGCAAGAAGAATTACTTCAGTTCGAGCTCAACAACGTCTGGGAACTGGTCAAACTTCCAGATCCTCGCAAGCACAACATCATTGGCGCAAAATGGATCTACCACAACAAGCAAGATAAAAATGGCCTTGTGGTGAGGAATAAGGCACGACTTGTAGCTCAAGGCTACACACAGGTTGAAGGAATTGATTTCGATGAAACTTTTGCACCTGTTGCTAGACTTGAGGCTATTCGCATATTACTTGCTTACACTAACCATCATAATATCACTTTATATCAAATGGATGTGAAAAGTGCATTCCTCAATGGTAAGCTTGAGGAAGAAGTATATGTTGCTCAACCCCCCAGGTTTTTAAGATCCAAAGAATCCCGGCAAAGTCTTCAGACTCAACAAGGCCATGTATGGCGTCAAGAAAGCCCCTGGGGCATGGTATGATACTTTGAAGGAATTCCTCATGAAGAAAGGCTTCAAACCTGGTTCACTCGACCCCACTCTTTTCACAAAATCTTATGGTGATGAATTGTTTGTGTGCCAAATATATGTTGATGATATTATCTTTGGCTATACTGACCAACGTTATAGTGATGAATTTGCCTATATGATGAGTGAAGAATATCAAATGTCTATGATGGGAGAATTGAAATTCTTTTTAGGTCTTCAAATTCGTCAATAGCGCAATGGCATATTCATATCTCAGGAGAAATACCTCAAAGATGTATTGAGTAAATTCGGCATGCAAGACTGCAAAGGGGTCAAAATTCCAATGCCCACGAATGGCCATCTATGCACTGATGAAAATGGCCAAGACTTTGATCAAAAGGTATACCGCTCCATGATTGGCTCTTTATTGTACCTATGTGCATCTAGGCCAGATATTATGCTTAGTGTTTGCATGTGTGCCCGATTCCAAGCTACACCGAAGGAATCACACCATAAGGCTGTGAAACATATTCTTCGATATCTAGCTCACACACCAACACTTGGATTATGGTATCCCAAGTGCTCTTAATTTGATCTCATTGGATATTCAGACTCTAACTACGCTGGCGATCGTGTGGACCGCAAGTCAGCGTAGGCACATGCCATTTCCTCGGACGATCTTTGGTCTGTTGGTCCTCGAAGAAGCAGAACTGCGTATCACTCTCCACTGCAGAAGCTGAGTACATTGCTGCTGGATCATGCTGTGCTCAATTACTATGGATGAAGCAAACACTCAAGGACTATGGCATCAACGTGAAGAATGTGCCTCTCTACTGCGACAATGAGAGTGCCATCAAGATTGCTCATAACCCAGTTCAGCACTCGAAGACAAAACACATCCAGATTCGTCATCATTTTCTTCGTGATCATGTGTTGAAGGGCGATATCTCCATCTACCATGCAAGCACTGAAGATCAGCTGGCCAATATCTTCAGTAAGCCCTTGGATGAGAAGAGATTTAGCAAGTTGCGGTGTGAGCTAAATATCCTAGAATCTTTGATTGTTCTGTGAAATGGACACTCATCCTAACACTTATGCTGACTTGATGACTTAGATGCCCAACACACGAAGTAACGTTTTTCTTCAATCAATAAAGACTAACACGCTAAGTGTGAAGAAATTAATAAAGAAGTTGACTCTTAGAGCCCTACGATAATTGTACGCGGTGTCTGAAGTCAGCTTTCTTATACGGTGGGTTACGCTACCACCAAAAGTTGAAAATATTAAAATTTGAGTTTTCCTCAGTTTTCGAGATTCCTCGGTTTTTCAAATTCTTCAACTTGCAATGTCTTCACTATTTTCGTCGTTTTTCTTCATTATATATATATATATATATATATATATATATATATATATATATATATATATATATATATATGAGTTTGTGTCCTCTATAGCATTCACTTATTGCTAATTCTTCAAGTTGCATTTTTCTGCTAAGTGAATGTGATTGGACCCTTCCCCCTCTGCTAAACTCGACCTAATCTATTCACAAATTCTTCATGTGCGTTCTAATTTGAAACTCGTTCAAAATCTTCACTGTGTCCTTGACGACTGAAGAAATTGTGAACGGTACTTTAACTAATCTTATCTGAATTTTCGGTTTTGCCACTCAAACCGTTCCGCATCCCACGACAAATACTTATCTATTCACCCACGATCCTACAAGATCGCCACCTCACAGTACATGGGTGACACATGTCACGTGAATGAGAAGGGCCAGGGGCACGTTCGTCCAAAATCTTCGGGCGTACAATTTTTCACTGCCACTTTAAATACCCCTACCTCTTCCTCACTTCACTTTCACTCCGCTCGATCTCAACTCCCGCTCGAGCTTCCCAAACCCTAGCGCCGCCGCTACTTCATCATCGCCGGTGAGGAAGAGCTTCACTGCCTCGACCTCGTCACCGTCGTACTCGCGCCGGTTGCGGATTTCTTCACTCCGCCGCCGTCGTAGTTGTCTTCCTCTACCGAGTTAGGGCATGGAAGATCTGAACTGACGAGCTTCACATCTACACTTCTCAGTTCATCGTGTTCTTCATCAAGGGGTAATTAAAAGTTACTTTTACTGCCCTCTTTGATTCATGTGTTTTCTAGAAAATCTTCAAAGGTGTTTATTCTTCAAATCTTCACACGCTAAACACCTCTTATGTTATCTGTTCTTGATTCGTTTCTCTAAGCGATGATTTTCTTCAAGATTGCTCAATTGTGTGGACTTTCAATCTATACAACTCTGGAAACTAAGATTAAGAATGCTTAGTGAAATTCTTCAAGACACACCTGGTCAAATTCCTCAAACCTATTCTTTTTGAAAATCTTCTGAGAATGCATATGACCTCTCCAAATTCCTCGCAACTATACTCTGTTCACAGGTACACATGTCCGCTGCTGAATCACTAGGTTCTCATCAACTTAACTCATTTGCCGCGTTCCTCGAAGAAAAGTTGCATACCTCTTTAGAAACTTCAGTTGTTCATATTCCTCAGCTGAAGAAAATGGGTGATGGCAAGAAGCCACAAACGGGAGGAAAGAGGCCTGAGGTCAATACTGTGTTTGAAATCCATGAGGACATTTATGCTGGATACTGCACTCCTAATGAGGCCAAGTTTGGCAAGGAGGACAAGAATCAGCGCAAGGTGCGCATACAACATATAGAGAGGAGATGGGCACGAGAATGGAGGGAGTGCAGGTATGTTACTCCCAAGTATATGAAGAAATTCGCGCTCAACCCTCCATGCTCAAGACCTCCATTGGCACCTGGCCAACTGGCGGATCCCACCAGCCTCAAGCGCGGTGAGGACTATGCTGATGAATGGGCAAGGCGTCATGCCAAACTGGCCAAACAAGCAAAGGAAGTAGTGAGGAAATTCAATGAAGACTCTGCTGCTGCTGCTACCACTGCTGAGGCCTCTGCTAGTAAGCCTAGAAAGGCAATGCCCAAGAAGCCTGCACATAAGTCAAGTGCTTCTCCTTCAATGCCCTCACGACCAAGCTCCTCAGCAATGCCCTCAAGGCCAGAATCTTCAAAGCCCTCACGCCAAATTCCTCAGTCTGCTCCTCCTCCAAAGTCCTCAGCTCCTCCGACAAAGTCTGCAGCTGCTCCGACCAAATCCTTAGCACATGTGCATCTCGCCACGTGCCAAAGGACAACTGGCATCTCAATTGCCTCTGGAGCATCTGCAAGCTCCACTGTTGCACCAAGTACCTCAGCTGGCCCATCTCTGCTGAAGAAAAAGGCCACTCCTGGACGAGGCCTTCGACCAAGTCCTCACAAGAAGCAGGTCGCCTTCCAAATCCCCTCTGATGACGATCAGGCTGATGATGAAGAACTTGCCGAAATCACCAGAGACAGGCAAGCCAGGGCCGCTAGAGCCAAAGGCAGCAATGTGCCACTACTATTGGATCCAAAGTTGATCCTCGATTTCATTGACTTATGGCACAAGGACCCTAACACGCCTTTACCGGTGATGAACCTCACTCCTGGTAAAAGTCATGTTTTGACTCACTTCATTGAAGAACAGAAGTGGAAATATGAACAAGGCAGAAAACTGAAGAAAGCGCGGTATAAGAAACAGCGCTACCTCAAGGACAATGTCCTCACTCTTACCCCTGAACAACTCATTGCTTTGCAAACTGAAATCAAGCAATTGAGTGATGATTTCAATCGGTACTATGCTGATTGGAAGGGAGCAAAGGTTCGGTTCGTCAATTTGACGAAGACATTTACTTCAACTGCTACTGCTCCTGTGCATGTTGACATTCCTCAGGCTGAAGCATCTGCTCAACCTACTGAAGAACATGCCAGCACCGCTGACGTCGGTCAGGCGGCTGAAGAAAATGAGAGTACCAGGGCTGATGACTGCATTCTAGCCACTGAAGAAATTGCCAGGGCATCCACTAGTGGTGCGCCTGAAGAAAATGAAGAAGTCAGGGAACTGCAACAGTTGCACCTGAAGAAACTGAACCAAAGTCCTCTGCACCTCCTGTGCCTACACCAGCTCCGATCCTTCCATCTGCATTAGATGTGAAGAAGATCAAGGTTGCAAACATGCAGCGATAAAAAAGAGGAAGGCATCGGCTTCATCAGATTCTTCAGCTCCAAAGAAAATGAAGCCCTTGACAAGTTCAACTAAAAATCTAATTGATGCCGTTCCTGTCTCTTACATGCCATCAAAGGACCTTGTTACTTTTGGTGAAGATTATGTGATTCCCGAGGAATCCGATGAAGGAACTCCTTCTGCTGCTTTGACTGAGCAGTTGGATGAAGAAATTGAAGTGGATAAAATCCCTTCAACCCCAGTTGTTTCCTCACTTATGCCTCAGTTCACTGCTGAAGAGGCAGGTGTTGTAGAAATGGAAGATGAGGATGTGGACATCGGCTGTACCACACCTATACTGAATGATGACTTTTGGGAAAGTCAGCACCCCAACTCTTCGTTGTTCACTCCACTACAAGCAATTCCTCAGTCCCCTGCAGCTACTGAAGTGCAAATGGGATCTGAAGAACCTCGTGCAACCCTGTCCGTCCATGAAGAAATTCCATCCACTACTGTTGATGAAATTATAAATGAAGAATTGATGACCCAGGCTGCACCTGAAGAAGAGCCTGAAATTCCTCAGCATGAGGACCTGAGATTGTGATTCCTGAGGTGGTAATGCAGTTAACTGACACCCCTCAACCCAAGCCAAAGGATCCCTTCTCCAAGAAGCCAAAATTCAAGGCTGATGATTTCTTCGGCGAGCGTGGATTCGTCACTGAATTCAACCCATATGACAATGCTCGTCTTAGAAGGAAGCGTTTCTGGACTGCCAGCCAGGCCAACTTCTATTCCTCAGTACTCTTTGACAAGGACAAAGTCTTCGACCACCAGCATATTCCTCACGTGGACATGGAATCAATGCCTTGCTTCACACCAGTCCTCAGTATGATTCACGATGCAGGTCTTCTTAACTTTTGCACTGACATCGTTGACTGGAATGAAGAGCTAATTCTTCAGTTCTATGCGACGCTGCATATAACTGGTGAAGCTAATGACATCAACACTTGGATGTTGGACTGGATGACCGAAAACACTTATTACAAGGCACCAACCTCTAAATTGCTTCGTGCCTTGCCCCTCAGTCCCCCACCTGAAGGTGCCCGTTGTCTGTATGATGAGCCTGAACTCACTGCTCACTATATGCAAGTGCTCATGAAGCCGCTGAAGCCTGGTCAAGCCCCAAGGACCAAATTCCTCGTGAAGGAATTGTTGTATGTGCCCAGAACCATCTATCGCATTCTGACAAAGACTATGAGTCCAATCAAAGGTCATGACTCATTCGATGAAGAAATTGTGGGGATGATGAATAATATGCTCTTCAACATCATGCATGGCATCCCTATCAATTACCACGATTTTTTCATGAGGACTCTCGCAAATGTTGCACTTTCACTGTTTGAGCTGAAGCCTTATGCTCCATGGATCATGAGATTCCTCAGAACAAGGTCTTCACTCAACTACAAGGCCGACACTCTCAACCATGGCAGCTACTTGCCCCCGATTGAAGTCCTCAAACGGACATATTCTTCATCTGAAGAAAAGGGCAAGGCACCTGCTGTTATCGAAGAAGGCAGTCGTCCATTGGATGGTTAGTTCCGCAAAGCTGCATCTTACTCCACCAATGATGACTCTGCCACACATGATTCTGCTGCCAATGCTCCCAAGTCAAGTCCTCAAGCCACCGCTCCTCGTGTGATGACTAACCGTGAGCTGCTTCTAAGTCTTCACCATAAGGTGGATCACAACCATAAATGGGTTAAGCGTCAGTTTGGCTCTATTCTTCACAACATGACCTCTACGCATAATGCAGTGAAGAAAAACCATTACTACCTCCATGAAGTTTTCGATCGCACCTGGGCTATTCTGTCACATCTGTATGGTGAAGAAGATCTGAAGAAAATGGGCTTCAAAGAAGACTTTGACTGGTCTGCTCCTCCACCGAAGAAGCTCAAGAAGGTCAAGGTTCCTCCTTTGGTCGCAAGTTCATATTCTTCATCCCGCGACACGGACGAGTTCGAAGACTTGGACGACACTGCAGCAGGCCCTACATCGTCTCAAGACCCCAAAAACGCTGGCGCTCCTCCATCTTCATGATATTCTTCAGGGGCATTAGTCCTCATTTTCAACCCTTTTGGTCATTCGATGACAAAGCGGGAGAAATTTGAGCTAGTCTTCAAGCGGGTCTATCTATATGGGCGTTTTTTGATAAGTTACAACTCTCGTTCTTCTGATGACTTTGCTGGATCGAGTTGTAATCTTAAACTCTATGGTGGCCTGATACTTTTGCTGAGTACTTCTGCATGCTTATTCCTCATTAATGTTAATGCACGCATGCTGAATTACATCAGTCACCATATTTCATCATGCATTTCAAATTCTTCATGTTATATGTCAAATGCGTGTATGAATTACAAGATATAGGGGGAGATCTCCATGATTATACTCTTCAAGCGTGCATTGCTTCAAAAGCAAATTCCTCACTATGCACATCTTCAGGGGGAGTTCTTCTATATCTTGCAATCAAATTCCTCAATATCAGTATTTACACTTCATATGTTTATCCCCGTTGAAAACTAAACCTATATTGTCATCAATCACCAAAAAGGGGGAGATTGTAAGTGCATCTAGTGCCCCTTAGTAATTTTGGTGTATTGAAGACATATAGGTTAAGAGACTGATGCGTTTGTAAGTGTACACAGGTCTATAAGTCTATGAGGAGTTTGATATTTACAGAGAAAGTCGATCCCTAAAAATGAAGTTCTTCAACTGAAGACTTTGGATTCCTGAAGACTATCTGAAGATTTTGAAAGTGAATAAATTGGTGTGACCTTGAAGACTTGGTAATCATTCGAGGAACATAAAGCGTGAAGACTCTTGTTTTTACTGTTTCATTTTCTCTTTCTTGAGTCATTGGAAACACTGTACTGTTAAAGGGGGTCGAGGAAATACTAAGTAAAAATTTCCATGTGATGCTCATCTCAAAATCCTACACCTACCAATCCTTTCAAGTGAAGCCATTGGAAATCTCACACAGTTCAGTCATATTCTTCAGTGACAGAGACGAAGTTCTTCTGGTCTCTGAGGAATTTGTTTTGACTGGGGAGTTAGGAATTCACCAGTGCGGATTGCCTACACAGTGAGGAACATGATAGCCCTGAGGTATTTGAGAGTCAAATATTTCGACCGTTGCTGTGCTACGTGCCAGCTGTCCCAAAAAATCTACCCACCTAACGGTCATATCAGACAAGGGCATTTATGTCTTATCATGTCAGGCTGCTCCCTAGGCTATAAATAGCCGCCCCCCATAACCACTAGTTGGTTGGCTGCTCCGAGAGAAACTGACACTTGTCATTTGAGAGCAACCCATCCTCCGAGGACTTTGAGCGAAAATCATCAAGTGAGGAAAACCCAAACCAAACCTACAAAACCTCAAAGTGATTGAGCATCACTGAAGAGATTGATCCTGCGTGGATCTGGTGCTTGTTTCCTTTGAAGACTGTGCTTCTTCCAGACGGTTAGGCATCAAGGTCTAGAGCATCCAAGAGGAATTGTGGATCATCGAGTGACCGAGTTTTTGAAGGTTCGGAAGTCACCTGAAGACTTACCACGAGTGATTGGGCGAGGTCTGTGTGACTTTAGCTCAAGGAGAATACGGTGAGGATTGTGTGTCCGGGATTGGGTGTCCTCGAGTTTAAATACTCAGCTGCTCCAACCAGATGTACAACTGAGACATCAGTTGGAATTGGTCTACCAAATCATTGTCTTCACTGAGCTTACTGGTTCTATTTCCTCAACTCTTTCAATTTCTCATCTCTGTTGCTGTGTGCTTGTTCATATCTGTTTGAAGACTTTGACTGAAGACTTTCTCAATTTCCTCAGTTCAATTTCTTCAGTCTGTCCGTCTTCATCTTGTGTTATCATGTGCTTACGCTTTCTCTACTCTGTGCTTGTCTTCATTCATCATGATGACTATGCGTGTGTCCTGCTATGTTTACTTTTGAGTACTTATTCCGCTGCAAGTAGTTCTTCATTTAGGAATTTCCTCACCAGCAAATTCCTCAGCGAAGAATTCATAAAAATCGCCTATTCACCCCCCCTCTAGTCGATATAATGCACTTTCAATATCGTAGGGCTCAATGTGCTTTCGTGCGTGAAATGATTCATGCACTTGCTGCCAGATATACCTGGACATGCATGGGATACTCGGCCCTGTCTTGCCCACGGGTCGGGCCTAGGCCTGAGATCTAGGCCCGAAGGTCGGGCCAGGCTTGGACTTGCAATATCTACGTTTTTGGAAAGGGGCCCAGCCCGAGGCCCGACGGGCTTTTTCACTGATGGGGGGCTTGGGCATGAGATCTAGGCCCGACGGTCGGGCTGGCCCCGGGCCTAGGTTTTCTGCTACGGCCTTTGTTAGGCCCGACCCGACATATGGCCAGGTATACTGCCAGAAGGCCTCGGATCTGCTCCTACATACGAAATCCGCGGATACGCCTACCACGCATCACATAACAACTCATTCTCCATGGTCGAGTAGGTCACCATTCTCCGTACTCTAAAAAACGACACACTGTTCGAAAATAAGCTCGACGACATATGCCCGAACACCTGCGGAGTGTGGTGTCATCCATGGAGGACGTCGACAGGGGACAGAGTGTACCTGGGTACAAATGGCTGCAGGGTGGGCAATGCCGTCGTAGAGGTGAGCGGGCGCGTCGGTGCTGGTTGTGGGCAGTGACGACAGAGGTGGATGGTGCAGATGCAAAGCAAGAGGAAGAAGG
>NC_057807.1:588264552-588271210 GCF_018294505.1 Triticum aestivum | reverse complement strand
AGCGACACCACATAAAGGGCTTTAACAGAAATGCCACAGTCGGGCGTCTGAGCGACACCACATAAAGGGCTTTAAAAGAAATGCCACAGTCGGGCGTCTGAGCGACACCACATAAAGGGCTTTAAAAGAAATGCCACATTTGGGCGTCTGAGCGACACCACATAAAGGGCTTTAAAATAAACAATCATAGTGAATATCCCGGAGGTAGAACCATCCCAGAGATACTCGATAATAACAATAATATCACGGGTTAGTCAACAATAATAATAATCATAGTTATCACAAGTCACAAGTAGTAATTCCATTTCTGGTTAACAGTTTCACCTCCGAAGACCGACACTAAGACCGACACTTGACCCGTCCCAGACTGTAATCCTTAACCATGGACACGGCTATTCGAATAGGTTTAATCTCTGCAGAGGGTGTACTCTTTACCCACGAGTAACGGATTTCTTTAGTCCATCGGGACTAATTCCGTCTATGGTCTTTTTGTTGAAAACACACCTAACTTGCACACACCAGCTTATCTCACACGTGTCTGGAATCACCCACGACACCTGTTAAGCAAACTCTAAGTGGGGAGGCTACAACCTCGCGTAGCATGGGATCAAATTTATATCGCGCGCTCTAAGGGGTGGCCTCCCCTCTCGGTCCCAACCGGAAACACCCATGCCCCCGGACCAGGTGGCCTGCCTACCAGCTACAACCGGTATCTTCCACCATGGCCTCTCTGTATGGTGTGTGCTAGAAAGAGGTTGACAACTTACTGAACCGTACTCTACTTGCTGTAGAGACGAGTGGTAGTACGAAACAAGTATGGGGGTTACTGGCACAAGACTCGATCTACGGTCGACTCAGGAGGTTTAAGTATTCCCTGCATGATTAGCATGACGAATATATTTCAACCAACAGAGTCACCGCTCATATCACCTTGCCATGCCATACCAGACATAACCGTCCCGACGGAGACCGGCGACAAACTCATGCCTACCCAAGGCAGAGGTTTTCCCGGGTTCCTGCCGGTATGCATGCAAGGCACATGAGGGTGATTATCATCACAAGTGTGTTCATTTCCAACAGCATGGAAATCAATAACATGCACCCATGCATATGATCATATCACATGAAATAACAAGTTTTCTCCAAAGTGAGGTGATGTTATGAACGTGTCATCGAACACACAAAAATATTATGTCGGGGTTCAGAATGCTTGCCTTCAATGTGTGGAAAGGCAGGGTGCACTCCAAAACTTGAAACATTTCTCCTCTCTTCAAAAATCCTATTTTAGCAATATAAAAGAATTAACACAAAATAAAAACAGCACCAAAAGTTGTTCTGAAATTTTTTCAAATAAATCTTAAAATAAACTAGGTGAAATTTGAGAGAGGTAGGAAAAAGAATCATTTCATTTGGAGTTGTATTTAAAAAGATATAGGCAGTCAAAGTTTTGGTCAAATCTGATTTTAAATAAAACAGAAAAAGAAAAACGTTTCAGAATGGAATACGCTTTCTAAGAAGGGGTTACGTACTCGCGAGTTTTATGCTTCCACTTACTCCGCGTGGACGGCGCGCGTCTCACTGACAGTGGGCCCGCCTGGCCCACTGGTCAGGTTTGACTGGTCTATTTCTCCCTCCTCTTCCTTTGCCCGAACGGAGGCGGGGCAACGGCGGTCGTCGCCGGCGAACGGTGGCTCCCCGCGGGTTCTAGAGGGTCTGGATGGATCCGCGACTCCAGTGCGGTCCTCCAGGTGGTCACCAGGCCGGTGGGGACGGAGGGAGCTGCCGGCGGCGAGCTTCGCGGCGGAGGAGGCTTCGGGTGGATAGTGAGTTTGGGGCTGCGGTGGTCTCTGACCAAAATCGAGCGGGGGGTTGGGTTCCTGGAAGGAAGGAGGTGTTCTTGGTGAAGAGAAATGGGAGGGAGAGGCCCTGGTGGCGCTGGAAGAGCTGGGGCCATGGCGGCGGTTGCTGCTGCCGGAGGTGGGGAAGATGACCTCCCCGGGTCGATTGGCTGCCACTGGGGGCTTCCTGGACACCGCTTGAGGCTACCTTCGTGCGGAGACGAGCTCGGGGCTCCTTAAATAGGCGAGGCAAGGCGGTTCCGCGGCGGCCGTGGATAAGCTCTCCGGCGAACCGCCTCTCTGTAGCTAGGGCGACGTGGCAGCGACGAGGGCTAGTAGACATGCTTGCGGATGAGCTCGCACTGCTCCAGGGGCCAGGTGGCGAGCGGGAGAGGCTTGGGCGGCGCTGCCCGTGGCAGAGGCGCACTGCCGACGCCGGCGTGCCGCCAAAAGTGCTCTGGCGGTGGCGCTGTAGGGCGCCAGGGCGGGCTATCGTGTTGTGGCGAGGCGGGGAGTGCGTGGTGAGGTCCTGCCGTGTGGGCCAAGATAGGGGCGCGACGCGGCGGCTCGTGTGCGCGGCTGCAATTTGCGCACTCTGGGCGCGCCCAGCGCATGCCCACCAGATGCTCGGCGAAATGCCATGGCATGCTAGATGGCTCGGTTGGAGCTGGGGGTTAGCAGGTCTAGGTTTGGGCTTGCAAGGGGATCAGTGGACAAGCTGGTTTGGTCAGGGGATCAGGTTCACAGTGCAAACCAAAAATTCATGCCAAAACAGATCATGCCCATAAGGTGTTTGACAAAATGCCAAGGGCACTTTGGCAAGTCTTGGAGTGGTCAAAAACTCCAGATCAGTGTCTCCTTAGATGCAAGAGAGAGTGGTAGGGTTAGTTTGGCAAAAGGAGAAACTTGTTTGTGCAAGTTTTACAAAACTTCAATTCTGGACAGGAAATAAATGACATTATTTCATGAACCAAAATTAATCCAATGGGTGCATGCTCCTGAATTTAGGGGTTTGGTAGGGCTGTCTACAAGTAGGAGAAAACACAAGATCTTTGGAGCAAAATTAAATAGGGTTGCAGTAGAAATCACAAGGCTGGACCAGAATGAAAAAGAGGATGATTCACTCAATTTTTTCAAAGAACATAAATAGGTTTTTGCACAAAGTGGAATAATATGCTCCTACTGACCTCCCCTAATTTTGGTAGAAGTTTTAAAGAAATATTTAAATAGGTTGTAGTGTAAAATTGCTCTCTGGACCAGAGAAGAAAATTTGATGTAGAGCTCAAAATATCCAATGAATGAAATATATTATTGCACAAAAGTGATTTAGAGACATCACATGATATCTCCAAATTTTGGTGAAATTTTTAGTTAAATATATCAAATGGTTGTAGTTCAAAAAGAGCTCCAAATTTTAAAACAAGTCATTTAATGAATAAAGCTCAGGGTGAAATAATTTAATAAATAAATCTCCTGTTTGAAAGATGTTTTTTTTAAATGAGAGGGAAAATAAGTCCAATATATTTTGGAAGATCCACTTGGGAAAAAAAATAATATTAAAAGAAAAGTTTTGAAATCAACAGAGATATACTTGCATGCAAAAATTTTAAACTCTTGGCAAAATTTTAATAAAAAAAACCTGGTTAAATTTTTGGGGTGTTACAATACTACCCCCCTTAAGAAAAATCTTGTCCTCGAGATTTGCTAAGAGCCGTTGTGAAAAACAAAAGTTCCATATGCGTTCGAGCGGTTGTGAGACTGCTGCCGTGGTGCTGCGTGAATAAAAAAAATTCCACGTAGTGAGGGGATAAATGATGCAGCAATTCAGTAAAAAGAAAACTCATACTAGGATCTTTCGCGGTTACACAAGTTAATCACGAAGAAAAATTACTCATACCAGTAGAAACTAAATACTCGACTCGTCGCACAAATTTGGGGTACCATGCATAAGATACACGCAAATATAAATGCTGCAAAAACAAATACAGTAGTGACGTCTAAAATGAAAACGGTAACTGGGTGTGGTCCTGATAAAATGTCTCTGGTAAAGGGATACACTCCTCTTCTATCGGAGGAAGTGGATTGACCAGTCGATGTATGCGTCTCTCCGGGTCGGGTCTTAGTGATCTGCCGATGGCAATCTGAGGATTCAGATCAATGAGATCCTGGAGATAATCCATCACTCGTTGGTTCAAATGCTCTTGAGCGATGATGTACTGGACAAGGTTGGCCAGGACTGGGTCTCTCTCAATGCGTCCACCGGGAAAAGATGTCACTCCTCCGGGTGTTGCACGGCTCGGGAAGTAATAATATCCTCGTTCGCGGGCATAGGGTACTGCGGATCGAAGGCGAGCAATCGCTTCTTTCGCTGCAGCTTCTATGGCCAAGTGTGGGGTTGGCATAGATTTCCCCACGAAGGAAACTTCCGCTGGATCTTGATTGGAGTCTACGGGAGGGATGTGCACTGCTGCCCAATATTCCGACGTGGAAGGGGTGATTCTAGATTTGAACAGCTCGTACTGGGGTGGCTGGGTAGAACCCATGGTACTGCGGGTAAAATCCCACAATATTTTGACAAAGCTACCTGGGGTTGCATCTGGGGTTCTCAGATGAATGCTGGGGCTCGGCATGACAGGAAAAAGTTGTGAGTGTGGTGCACAAGGTGAGGGTTGCTGGGTAAGGTCACAAGGTGGCCTTTATATAGCAATGGAGCCGGATTCGTTTTACCGTGGTGAAAGGTAATAAATTTGCCAGCTTAGCTCCAAAGGTCGGGTCAGTGTCAGAGATACACATATCTCATAAAGAGACGTGTTATTGTGGTTGTCGTCGGGTTGGTTTTGGTAGTTGTGCCCGGAAAAATATGCAACTATGCGCTGACCAAATATGCAAGGCTACTATTAAAACAGAGGCACAACGACAGGCTGCGTTAATATACACGGTCGCATGATTACAAAGTGAGGATACACTGAGACTCGGCACTACTCGTACGGCTTAGTCTACCTCGTTTATGTCTAAACGGGCGTGCCTGGTGGATGTCAAGGCTTCTCCACGTGTCTCACTGCCGGGATTAGTCGGAGATGGCGGAGGAACTGCAGGGTCGGGGTAGTGATGATGACCATCGCAGGGATTGTTGGCCACAACCCCGTTGGAGTGTGCTCCCAAAAGGCGACGAAGCACTTCTGGGGTGATCAAAGCATCTCGGCTGATGGCTGGAGCTGATCTCGGGGTCTCGATTGGTTGTCCAAACAGCACGACTGGGTTGTCGGCGTTGGGCTCGTTTTCTTCTCTCGCCGGGGCTCGACGAACCAGCTCTCCACGAGCTGCAATTAAATCAATAGTGATTTGATCGCACAGTTCCTCTAGTGCACTTACATAGCGCACTAGGTGCAACAATGCGGGGTCCGTCTCGTGATCTCCGTTGGCAACTTGGGGTGGTCTACCATACCCTTCACGTCTGGGGTAGTAGTGGAACGAGCGACAGTTAACTCTGGGCGACAAGTGCCTGAGATGAACTATAGCTTCTCGAGCGGCTAGCTGGATGGCTTGTGGCTCGAAGGAAGTTGTTCTTCCGGTGAACCTGTAGGGGCGCTCGAGTGACAGTCCCCTACCGTAGATGTGCACAGTGGCCCAAAATTGATGGTCTTCACCGCTCATGGGTCCTTGGTACACAACATATTCTGGTGGCTCCTCTAATGCATAGGCACGACGGGTGAGGTTTGCGAGGATGGTCACAAAATCTCCAAGGTTGGTTGCTGTGGTCTCGTTGTGCACTATGGGGCCAGGCATTGTGGCTCGATTTGGGGTAGCGGCTGTGCTGTGCTGGGTTGAGACTAGCGTGCCCTTTTTATAGGAAAAAGGGGACGGAGTCTTCTTCCGCACGCTTGCGAATGAGGCGCCTTGGGTGCTGGTCACTGGTGTGCGATCGACGGGCTAGGCTGATAGGTTGGGCACCGACTGGCAAAAGTGGCTGGGTCACTGTGTGGCTATCTTGCACGAGAAGCTTGGCTGGGTTTGGTTAAGGTCTAGTGGGTTGGTTTGCCTAAGTTTTTCGACCTGGCTAAGATAGGATTAGCCAATGGTCAGCCTGGCTCTGATACCAAGTCTGTCACGACCGGTTTTTCGGGTAATAAATTTTCCAGAAAAGACCGTCGTGCTCATCAGCCCCAGGATTACTGTTAGCTGATGAGGCTCCAACTTGATACAGAAATTCCAAGCAAAATACAAAATATGCAGTACAAGATCGTTCTGGCCTGTGAGTACAACAAATGGTTTCTAGTGGTTGATGGCGGAAGCGGTTTGTGGATCATCAGTGTCTATGGGACTCCAATTCCCACAGGAACAGCTGACCAGGTTAACTCCTATCTTCGCGAGGCTGCTATCTCCATTGTGTGGGTTCCGGGGCTGGCATCGCGTCGCTCCTCTCCGTGCAAGAAAATCTGGCCAAGACAATAGCCAGGGACAAGCCAGTGAGTACTTTGAATGTACTCGCAAACATTATGAACACAGGTATAATATAATAATGATGTGCTAGAAATATTTTATGCTCATGACGTCAGTCACAAAAGATAAATAAATATCTGATGCGTGCAAGCAAGTTATTTATAAAATTGCAATAACATAGTAGTATTAAAATTTATGAAATAAATAACAAGCAATGCCACCATCGGGCGTCTTAGCGACACCACATAAAGGGCTTTAAAAGAAATGCCACAGTCGGGCGTCTGAGCGACACCACATAAAGGGCTTTAAAAGAAATGCCACAGTCGGGCGTCTGAGCGACACCACATAAAGGGCTTTAAAAGCAATGCCACAGTCGGACG
>NC_057807.1:588260585-588264420 GCF_018294505.1 Triticum aestivum | reverse complement strand
GTCTGAGCGACACCACATAAAGGGCTTTAAAAGAAATGCCACAGTCGGGCGTCTGAGCGACACCACATAAAGGGCTTTAACAGAAATGCCACAGTCGGGCGTCTGAGCGACACCACATAAAGAGCTTTAAAAGAAATGCCACAGTCGGGCGTCTGAGCGACACCACATAAAGGGCTTTAAAATAAATGCCACAGTTGGGCGTCTGAGCGACACCACATAAAGGGCTTTAAAATAAACAATCATAGTGAATATCCCGGAGGTAGAACCATCCCAGAGATACTCGATAATAACAATAATATCACGGGTTAGTCAACAATAATAATAATCATAGTTATCACAAGTCACAAGTAGTAATTCCATTTCTGGTTAACAGTTTCACCTCCGAAGACCGACACTAAGACCGACACTTGACCTGTCCCAGACTGTAATCCTTAACCATGGACACGGCTATTCGAATAGGTTTAATCTCTGCAGAGGGTGTACTCTTTACCCACGAGTAACGGATTTCTTTAGTCCATCGGGACTAATTCCGTCTACGGTCTTTTTGTTGAAAACACACCTAACTTGCACACACCAGCTTATCTCACACGTGTCTGGAATCACCCACGACACCTGTTAAGAAAACTCTAAGTGGGGAGGCTACAACCTCGCGTAGCATGGGATCAAATTTATATCGCGCGCTCTAAGGGGTGGCCTCCCCTCTCGGTCCCAACCGGAAACACCCATGCCCCCGGACCAGGTGGCCTGCCTACCAGCTACAACCGGTATCTTCCACCATGGCCTCTCTGTACGGTGTGTGCTAGAAAGAGGTTGACAACTTACTGAACCGTACTCTACTTGCTGTAGAGACGAGTGGTAGTACGAAACAAGTATGGGTGTTACTGGCACAAGACTCGATCTACGGTCGACTCAGGAGGTTTAAGTATTCCCTGCATGATTAGCATGACGAATATATTTCAACCAACAGAGTCACCGCTCATATCACCTTGCCATGCCATACCAGACATAACCGTCCCGACGGAGACCGGCGACAAACTCATGCCTACCCAAGGCAGAGGTTTTCCCGGGTTCCTGCCGGTATGCATGCAAGGCACATGAGGGTGATTATCATCACAAGTGTGTTCATTTCCAACAGCATGGAAATCAATAACATGCACCCATGCATATGATCATATCACATGAAATAACAAGTTTTCTCCAAAGTGAGGTGATGTTATGAACGTGTCATCGAACACACAAAAAAATTATGCCGGGGTTCAGAATGCTTGCCTTCAATGTGTGGAAAGGCAGGGTGCACTCCAAAACTTGAAACATTTCTCCTCTCTTCAAAAATCCTATTTTAGCAATATAAAAAAATTAACACAAAATAAAAACAGCACCAAAAGTTGTTCTGAAATTTTTTCAAATAAATCTTAAAATAAATTAGGTGAAATTTGAGAGAGGTGGGAAAAAGAATCATTTCATTTGGAGTTGTATTTAAAAAGATATAGGCAGTCAAAGTTTTGGTCAAATCTGATTTTAAATAAAACAGAAAAAGAAAAACGTTTCAGAATGGAATACGCTTTCTAAGAAGGGGTTACGTACTCGCGAGTTTTATGCTTCCACTTACTCCGCGTGGACGGCGCGCGTCTCATTGACAGTGGGCCCGCCTGGCCCACTGGTCAGGTTTGACTGGTCTATTTCTCCCTCCTCTTCCTTTGCCCGAACGGAGGCGGGGCAACGGCGGTCGTCGCCGGCGAACGGTGGCTCCCCGCGGGTTCCAGAGGGTCTGGATGGATCCGCGACTCCAGTGCGGTCCTCCAGGTGGTCACCAGGCCGGTGGGGACGGAGGGAGCTGCCGGCGGCGAGCTTCGCGGCGGAGGAGGCTTCGGGTGGATAGTGAGTTTGGGGCTGCGGTGGTCTCTGACCAAAATCGAGCGGGGGGTTGGGTTCCTGGAAGGAAGGAGGTGTTCTTGGTGAAGAGAAATGGGAGGGAGAGGCCCTGGTGGCGCTGGAAGAGCTGGGGCCATGGCGGCGGTCGCTGCTGCCGGAGGTGGGGAAGATGACCTCCCTGGGTCGATTGGCTGCCACTGGGGGCTTCCTGGAGACCGCTTGAGGCTACCTTCGTGCGGAGACGAGCTCGGGGCTCCTTAAATAGGCGAGGCAAGGCGGTTCCGCGGCGGCCGTGGATAAGCTCTCCGGCGAACCGCCTCTCTGTAGCTAGGGCGACGTGGCAGCGACGAGGGCTAGCAGACACGCTTGCGGATGAGCTCGCACTGCTCCAGGGGCCAGGTGGCGAGCGGGAGAGGCTTGGGCGGCGCTGCCCGTGGCAGAGGCGCACTGCCGACGCCGGCGTGCCGCCAAAAGTGCTCTGGCGGTGGCGCTATAGGGCGCCAGGGCGGGCTGTCGTGTTGTGGCGAGGCGGGGAGTGCGTGGCGAGGTCCTGCCGTGTGGGCCAAGACAGGGGCGCGACGCGGCGGCTCGTGTGCGCGGCTGCAATTTGCGCGCTCTGAGCGCGCCCAGCGCACGCCCACCAGATGCTCGGCGAAATGCCATGGCATGCTAGGTGGCTCGGTTGGAGCTGGGGGTTAGCAGGTCTAGGTTTGGGCTTGCAAGGGGATCAGTGGACAAGCTGGTTTGGTCAGGGGATCAGGTTCACAGTGCAAACCAAAAATTCATGCCAAAACAGATCATGCCCATAAGGTGTTTGACAAAATGCCAAGGGCACTTTGGCAAGTCTTGGAGTGGTCAAAAATTCCAGATCAGTGTCTCCTTAGATGCAAGAGAGAGTGGTAGGGTTAGTTTGGCAAAAGGAGAAACTTGTTTGTGCAAGTTTTACAAAACTTCAATTCTGGACAGGAAATAAATGACATTATTTCATGAACCAAAATTAATCCAATGGGTGCATGCTCCTGGATTTAGGGGTTTGGTAGGGCTGTCTACAAGTAGGAGAAAACACAAGATCTTTGGAGCAAAATTAAATAGGGTTGCAGTAGAAATCACAAGGCTGGACCAGAATGAAAAAGAGGATGATTCACTCCATTTTTTCAAAGAACATAAATAGGTTTTTGCACAAAGTGGAATAATATGCTCCTACTGACCTCCCCTAATTTTGGTAGAAGTTTTAAAGAAATATTTAAATAGGTTGTAGTGTAAAATTGCTCTCTGGACCAGAGAAGAAAATTTGGTGTAGAGCTCAAAATATCCAATGAATGAAATATATTATTGCACAAAAGTGATTTAGAGACATCACATGATATCTCCAAATTTTGGTGAAATTTTTAGTTAAATATATCAAATGGTTGTAGTTCAAAAGGAGCTCCAAATTTTAAAACAAGTCATTTAATGAATAAAGCTCAGGGTGAAATAATTTAATAAATAAATCTCCTGTTTGAAAGATGTTTTTTCTAAATGAGAGGGAAAATAAGTCCAATATATTTTGGAAGGATCCACTTGGGGAAAAAAATTAATATTAAAAGAAAAGTTTTGAAATCAACAGAGATATACTTGCATGCAAAAATTTTAAACTCTTGGCAAAATTTTAATAACAAAAACCTGGTTAAATTTTTGGGGTGTTACAGATCGGTTGTCTGCTTTTGATGGAGATCCTCTCTCCCCTGATGATGCCACTGAGTATCGCAGTCTTGTTGGAGGCCTGCAGTATCTTACTATCACCAGACCAGATGTCTCTTATGCAGTCAATCGTGTCTGTCAGTTTCTCCATGCACCCACAACATCCCATTGGTCAGCTGTGAAGCGTATTCTGCATTATATATGTCTAACTGCATCTCATGGTTTGCTCCTCCAGCGTGCGCCGTCTTATGAGATCTCAGCCGATGCAGACTGGGCTGGTAGT
>NC_057807.1:588238541-588260398 GCF_018294505.1 Triticum aestivum | reverse complement strand
CTCTAACTTGATTGCATGGAATGCTCGCAAGCACGCTACGGTGTCTCGCAGCAGCACGGAAGCCAAGTACAAAGCAGTTGCTGATGCGATGGCTGAGATCATTTGGGTTCAGTCCTTGCTGAGAGAGTTGCGAGTCCCTTCAGCTCGTTCTCCAGTGCTTTGGTGTGATAACATTGGTGCTACATACTTGTCATCTAATCCAGTGTTTCATGCTCGGACAAAACACATTGAGGTTGATTATCACTTTGTTCGAGAGCGTGTTGCACAGAAGCTGCTTAGCATCAAGTTCATATCATCAAAGGATCAACTTGCTGACATCTTCACGAAGCCTCTTCCACAACCACAGTTTATAGGCTGCAGGCGCAATCTTAACTTAGTCTGTACTTCAAGCCACAGTTAAGATTGAGGGAGGGTGTTAGACTGTATATGCATATGTAATCTTGTTTATACGTAGACTTGTGTATACACCTTGTACTTGTACCCTTTGGTACTTATATATAATGAGATAGCCGCACCCCCCAAGGGTGTCGAGCAGTTGCCCCAATATCCTGGTTTAACAGGGGGGGAGATTATATGCTTTGTGATTTGTGAATGTCGCGTGTCATCCATCAGGGCCGGGTCTCACCTGCTTTATATGAGACCTGATCTCATATAATTTTTTTCCGGTTCGGGCGGTGTAGATTCTAGACTTTTTGGTTCGAACACGCGCTCCCTCTATCTCCATGCGAGGTCTGTTTCCGTGATATGTTGTTAAGCTGGAAACTGGCGGACGCTCGCAGCTGAGCTCTCACTTTTGGCCTGCACTTTGCAAATAGTTAAAGTTAACGAGGAGATCGATCGATCATGGACAATAATGAGAGCACGGTACAGGCCGGTCGGGAGATCGATCTATCTACTACTAGCTCTCATAGCTCGATGTTCAATCTGTCGCGAAAAAGAAAGAGAGGGACTCGACGCTCAACAGTGCACACGTACCGGGCCTCAGCGGTGAACAGTGAACGGGAGCCCGGGCTACGGAGACACCGTGGAGCCGGACGTGACGGAGGCGGCAGCAAGGCAGGGACCGGGACCAAATATCAGGTGCGCTGGCGATCGACGGGACGAGCGAGCAGCCGGCGGGCGCGGGTTCGTCCGTGTCGCGTGCCCTCCCGCGCATGCGTGGTCAGTTCACTGTGTGCCCGTGGGTGAGAGCCGGACCACCCTCGCGCTCGGCACGCGCCCGTGGCACGGCGCTGCTTGGCTGCTTGCCAAAGTCTAAAACAAACCTTGAACTTGTAGACGAAAGCTAAATCGAACCCTGAACTTGTAATCCCGGAAATCGGCACACAGAACTCTTCAATCCCGATCTATTTTGAACCTTGAAGGTATTTAACTGGTATGTGCTGACGTGGCAGGGGCTGGCTGGACATTAGGACGAATTGGGTTGACCCATTAGCAGAGTTGCTCGCTTGCTCTACCCTGTTTAGTTTTTTTCGTTTTTCTTTCTTTGTTTCTCATTTTCGTAAAGATAATAAATTCTATTTTACATTTTCGTAATCACAATACACACCTTTTAGAACAACACGTACCCACTTTGTCTTCCCCTAAGGGGTACTCACTTGTCTTAGGAGTGACAAAAAATACCAGCAGACGCAAAAATAAGTTACACGTAGGAGGACTTGAACTCAGGACAACACACTAGCAAAGACCGCACCTTACCAGTAACCGCGACGGCTGCTAGCGATTATATACAGGGCTTCGCTTTAAAAAACTAACAGAAGCGTTCTTATATGAAAACATTCCTGATTTTTTTAAATATTTCTGGAACAAAATGTGAACAATTTTGAGAAATTCCATTTTTTCAAGTGTGACACGGCAACTTTTTTTCCAAACACGTGTATTACATTTTCTTAATGATAATAAAGATTTTAAAAAATTATAGAACATTTTATTTCATTGCGTAATTTTTTTAAAAAAAATCAGGTTTGAAAATAATTCCCTCAAAAAACAAAAAAAGAGAACAAAAAACTGATTTTGTTTTCAAAAAATGTTTCTTTTGTCAAAAGTATTCGGAATTTGATGAAAAAGTTCGCACTTTAAAAAATGTTTGGCCATTTAAACAAAATACGTTTAAAAAAATTGCTCTAAAAAAATGTTTTCAATGCCGACTTTGCGGTCTGTTATTAACTATGTTTGAGCTTTGAATTATATATCACTAACAGCCACGTACTCTGGTGGCTGGCAGGTGAAGGGCGGCAGCGCCTAGTCGCAAGTTCAATACCCCGAAGTGTCTACTTTTGCTTTTACGTCGCGCCTTAAAGAAACGAATTAAAGAAAAACATTGCTTCACGCCCGATGGGCCGGCCCAATCGTGTCTGCAGCCAACAATCCCGGTATTTGATCTGCCACATCCACAATCCCTGTTTGGGAATGTTCTCAAGGTTCAAAATAGACCGGGATTGAAGAGTTTGGTGTGCTGATTCCCGGGATTACAAGTTCAGGATTCGATTTGGCTTTTACCTATAAGTTCAAGGTTTATTTTGGACTTTTTTCCTTTTCTCTACCGTCATCGCGCGCGCGCACGCGGCCGGCACGTACGGCGACAACCTTTACGTGCCTGTGCTGCTGCGCGGGGCCACGTACAACATGCGTGGCGTCGCCGGCAGCCGGCTGTTTCCTCTGCACGGCTTTCACGGTCTGCGGCGGCGGACAAGGCCACCCACAAGGGCATGTTTACGTGTACCGTATGGCTTTCGATTTGCGACCATGCGACGGCGAACAAGCACAAGAACCCAAATGGGCCAGTTCGCGGGAACTGTTCTGTGATTTGGATCCGTTTGGTCGTACAGGTAATCAATATATTATTCCGGTAAAAAAATGTTGATTAAGTTAAGTGGTAAGCAAACACAACGTTTAGAATGAATATATAGGTTCTGTGGGAGGCAAAGTCACAATCCATTGTCGTCCAGCCCGGTTAGGATACCTGGCTTTCACCCAGGCGACCCGGGTTCAAATCCCGGCAATGGAGGCCAATCTTTTTTCTTTTTCTTTTGCGCTATCGAACTGGTAACTCTAAACGTCCATAGTCACCGCATCTTCTTGCTCGCCTAATTATGGACCGTTTTTTTACCCAATCCAAGGGTGCGTTTGGCTACAAGTGGGTAGCTAATGTTTTGGATGATACTCCTGTATCACCATCAGCAAGAAAAACGAAATAAAAGTTGGCTAGAGCATGCCGAAGTTTTTTTTTAATGAGCATGCCGAAGTTTTGGCGAATATCCATGCATCACTCTCTTTAGACGTGGATACCGAGCCAGAGACATATTTTTAGGTATGGCAAATCGAATGTTTTTCATGTAAATTGTGTTTGTCGAGGATGCAAGTTTAGGTGAGTTTTTTTTTTTTGAGAGAGAATGAGCATGCCGATGTTTTGGCGAATATCCGTGCATTACTCTCTTTGGACGTGGATACCGAGTCAGAGACATATTTTTAGGTATGGCAGATCAAATGTTTTTCATGTAAATTGTGTTTGTCGAGGATGCAAGTTTAGGTGCCCAGCGTGGCAATTCGGCCCCATTTTATTTTTTGCCAGAACAATTGTCGTGCTTACGAACTAAATTTGACATCTTCGGGTCAATATAAATTGTTATAACAATGCTCGATTTGTCATGTCTAATAATCTAATATCAGATTTTTAGCCTTTTCGCTGTCTTTTTGGCGATGGTTGAAAAAAATAGCAGCCCGAAATGTTGGGAACAATTAAGCTAGACTAAGTTCGCTAACACCCGCATCAAGGTGGTGCCCCACTTTCCAGGGGACTTCCTAGCCACATTCTAGCATTTGCATCACTGCGACCTTGTCACCGTGCTCCTCGACGGGTTCTCCAGAGATGGCCTCGACGTCCATGTCGTGAAGTGGAGGCTCAATGCGCATGTTGACACCATCGATGCGTACCACCACATCTAACTTTCTATCAAGAACATTCCATTGAACGCCTGGAACGACACTGTTGTTGACAAGGTGCTTGGCCTCGACACTTTTTCTGCATTACTTTGACATCGCCACCACCAGACGTGAGGGCGCTGCCACTCTCAGCCTTTGGGTGTGGTCATTAAACCCGTATGTCGTCCCAAAGGTTACCTGGCTAACGGTGGGAAACAACCAGCCGATGGGTGCCTTTCATGGCGTGTCGATGATCATGGGGAGGCGGGGGCTCCTACGTTGTGTCGTTTCCTATCTCGACCTCCATGAGGATTTCAACCCCGATGCCGATGGTGTGGCGCCTATCGCTCCTCCCACCTAATTTTACTGGCGGCACGGTGTTGAAAGAACACGTGGTGCCCCCATGTGTGGTTTTGGTAATTGATGATATTCTCTATGGACTAATGGTTGCATTGAGTTATATTTGAAGGTTTTGTCCATAGGCATTTCTTGAAGTCCATGTGTTGGTTTCAAGGAGTTTATGAGTTGACCAAGGTGTTATTAAGGAATTATTCAAAGATTGGTCATGCGAGTGTTGAGCTTATTGCAAACATGTCTTGAAGAAGAAGAGTGTGTGATCATTCATGTTTACCTTCAAGACATCATCCAAATGAAGAGAGTTGGAAAGATTTCAAGGTTGATCAAGACTAAGTACAAAGAGTGATTCAAGTTGATCAACACACAAAGTGTAGAATATGTACCGAGAGGGATCAAGTGATCCCATGGTATGATAAGTATTGTCCATTACGGTTTGTGTACTAACCCATGATCTACGTGAGAGTTCTATGTGGGGTTAGGTATGTTTCCATGGGCTTGCATCAAGAGGAAGATATCATACAACCCATGGATAGAATGACATCAATCGTCATCAAGATTGCGGCGTGCAAGTTCAAGTGGAGCATCACGAAGAGATCAAGTGCTTGAAGCTTGCCGTCCATTGTGATGACAATGGACTTGTGAAGACGTGTCGAAGAGTGGCTCACCCATAGTGGAGTATGGGGGAGCAATCAACTAGTCTTCATCGATCCAACGCAATCAAGAAAGGTAGTACATCTTGAGGAGGACAAGATCGTCATCATCTAGCTCAAGTGGATCATGCGCAAGGCAAAGGTTTGCCCTTGATAGGTTTTCTATTTTACCGGTCTCATGGTGGTAGTTGGGAGACCGGGTTACATGGTCGATTGTCATACTATCAAGGGGGGGGGTCTCAAGTTGGTAGCTTGATCGTATCGTTCATAGAGAGCTCAAACCATTGCATCATTGCATCATCTTTCTTGGTTCTTGCTTGGTATTTCTCTTAGTGAGTTTTAGAGCTTATGGTCATTTTCATGACAAGCTCGAGTTCATCGAAAACGGAGTTCACATGCATCTTCTACGATGTTTTTGATGTTGGAGTTTTTGCGGGTTCTCTTTGTGAGTCTTAGAGATTATGGTCATCTTGATGACAAACTCGAGTTCATCAAAAACGGAGTTCACATGCATCTTCTATGATGTTTTCGATGCTGGAGGTTATGTCGGTTCTTTTCTGTTGGAGGATTCACTCCTCTATATGTTAGGCATACCTCCCCTGCCTCTTCTTCGTTGTTTGGTGCTACTCATCATCCTCTATCCAACAAGCTTGAGTTTGCTCAATTCGGAGCTCGTTTGCAGAAGTTGTGATAGTTATGGTTTTCCTTGGAGTATACTTGTTTTCGTGGAAGTGGCATAAGGGGGACGCCAGCGGTAGTACCGCGGCTCCGGAGCGGCAGTACCGCCGAAAGCCATGTTTCATAGCAGTAGTACTTCCCATGGCCACAGGCGGTAGTACGGCTCCGGTTCCGCGCTAGTACCGCCTCGACTCGAGACCTGCGTGTCTCGTGTCGGGTTCAGCGGGAGTAGGAGCGGTGGTACCGCCCTACTACCGCTACTAGTGCCGCTCAACGGCCCTCCTCTCTGTTCCTTCTCCCTTAGACGTTGTGCGAGGACCCAGCGGTAGTACCGCTGGGCCGAGCGGCAGTACCGCTCCCTTAAGTAGTAGTACCGCCCGCTGCAGGCTGTGAATGGGGATAACAGTTGGATTTTCCCCCTCCTATAAAAGGGGGTCTTCTTTCCCATTGCCTTATCTCTTTAGCTCGTGTTCTTACCCCATTGTTGACCTTCTTCGAGCTTGCTATCTCTCAATCCCTCCATGGATTCTTGCTAGTTTTTTTTGGGGGTGGGGGAGAGAAAGGAGATCTAGATCCACACTTCCACCAATCACTTTCTCTATGTGAGGGGAACTCTTTGGATCTAGATCTTGGAGTTCTTGGTGTGTCTCCTTCTTGTTCTTCCTCTCTTTTTCCTCCATAGCTTTTGTTGCTTTTGGTGGGATTTGAGAGTGAGGGACTTGGACACTCCGTGTGCCCTTGCCATTGTATTTGGTGCATCGGTTTGAGTTCTCCATGGTGATATGTGGAAGTTACAAGTTGAAAAGCTTATTACTCTTGGGTGCTTGGTACCCTTAGCTTGTTCCTCTTGGGTGCTTGGGCGCCCTAGACGGTTGGTGGTGTTCGGAGCTCAATCATTGTGGTGTAAAGCTCCGGGTAAGTGTCGGGGTCGCCAATTAGGTTGTGGAGATTGCCCCGAGCAATTTGATGGGTACCGGTGATCGCCCCAAGGTTTGCCAGAGTGTACGGGTTCGGTGACCGCCTCCAAGGGTTGCCATTTGCATAGGTTCGGTGACCGCCCTCAAGGGTCCCTTAGTGGAATCACGACATCTTGCATTGTGCGAGGGCGTGAGGAGATTACGGTGGCCCTAGTGGCTTCTTAGGGAGCATTGTGCCTCCACACCGCTCCAAACGGAGGTAGCATCCGCAGGGGTGTGAACTTCGGGATATATCATTGTCTCCGCGTGCCTCGGTTATCTCTTACCCGAGCTCTTTACTTATGCACTTTACTTTATGATAGCCATAGTGTTTCATGTTATATATCTTGCCACCACTTAGTTATTTATCTTGCTTAGCATAAGTTTTTGGTGCACATAGGTGAGCCTAGTTATTTTAGGTTTTGTGCTTGACAAATTAACCGCTAGGTTTATTCTGCATTTGTTCAAGCCTAAACCGTAATTATTTTAAAGTGCCCATTCACCCCCCTCGAGGCGACATCCACGATCTTTCAACCTCCATGAGGATTTCAACCCCGATGCCAATGGCGTGGCGCCTAATTGCCCTCGCTTCTCCCACCAGATTTTACTGGCGGCACGGTGTGGTCGATGGAGAGGCACGAATGCACGATCACAACAAGCCGCCGGGATATCGCCGTGATGATAGAGACAAGCTTAAAGATGATCAAGAAAGCAGCGGGCATCACGATGAATGGCAACCATCCTGGCGCGACTGTATCTTCAGAAGCAGATCAAGGGAAACAGAAAGGCTCCAGGGCGTTGGTCCTTTGGGGCACAGGCACGAAGACCTCCCGGCTCGCATCGACAAGATCAAGCCGGATCCGATAGGAAAGCGACGACAGCGTCGCGTCGGCGACTCATTTTTTAGTCAGTAATAGGTGTTTGATGGTCTCAGAATCTTAATGTTATTTTAATTAATATTTGAGTTGTTTTGTACTTCCGATGAACTTCTAATAATAGATCTGATCTTTTCCGAAAAAGCTAAAACATGTGCGAGACCTGAACCGGTTTTCAAATCACGACGCAACTGGGCAGCTCCATATCTGTGCCCCCCACAACTGCGTGCTACAAATCCTCTCCCACAAAAATTCTTGACTTGAGTCAGCTTCGGTTTAAACGAAATCTGCAATTCAGGTTCAATTCAAAAAACAAAAAGAAAAACTGCAATTCAGGTTAATCTCGAGCGTTGATTGCCCATGTACATCCGGAGATGTGCGGTTGGAAGCAGGCTGGATGAACTCAAACTGACGACCTTCGCACTCGGCACTCGCAGAGCGAAAGCTTATCCCCCTCCGGCCGTGGCCTATCCACCCCGCGCGCACGCACACCCAGCAGGCAAACCATGGCGCTCTCCGTCTCCTCCCTCGCCTCGGCCTTCTCCCACCTCTCCCTCCCCTCCACCTCCGCTCCCCACCCGCTCCCTCTCCTCCGCCTCCACCCCACCACCCGCCGCGCCGCTCGCCTCGTCCTCTTCGCCTCCGGGGCCGACGCCGCCGAGCCGGTCCTCGAGGCGGAGGCGCCTGCCGCCGACGACGGGCCCGAGGAGGTGCTCGCGGTCGAGGCGGAGGAGGACGCGCTCTCCGGGCTGGCGCTGCGCAAGTACGTGAAGCAGCGGCTGCCCGGGGGATTCGCCGCGCAGCGGATCACCGCCACGGGCCGCCGGAAGATGGCGTCCGCCCGCGTCGTCCTCCAGGAGGGCACCGGGAAGGTCTTCATCAACTTCCGCGACGCCAAGGTGGTTGTCTCCTTCCTCTATTCGATGAATGCACCTCCTGGTTTCACAAACTGCCGCAACATTATGTGACTCTGAATGTGGCATGGCTCTAGAATTAGCTATCCGTCGAATGCTTGGTTGTCCCCTATGCTTGGTTGTTAGGATACCTGCTCATTGCTAATGTAGTAATCGATCCCAGTCATGTCTATGTTTACAAGTAGTTGAGTACTGGAACATGGGTTGCATTTCATGTTACAGGCTCTGAGATTCTAGTTTGTCAGGTGCTAATTGGTCTGCATAAATTCATTTAGATAAACAACAATGCAGACTTGTCGCAGATTTTAACCTGTTAGGTTAATCAGTCCCTCCTTGTGTTTTTCGTTTGCGGTAATGCACGGCCTAAAATACTATTTGGTCAAAATTGGTGCGGGGATGTTCGGTGGTAAAACACCTCAAAGGGGAAACTTATTTTCAGATGTCATATCAAGCGGAAGATGTGACCGGAGCACTTGACTCTGTGAATAGATTAGCAGAATGAGGGTTGCAAGCTTAACTAGTGAAAGGAGGATTCTGCATTTCACACGGTTAGGATGTTTAATAGCATGTTACTTCTATCCTGTTCATAGTGCTGGATACTCACTTCACTGGCTCTATTTGCTTCACATTGTTGCCATCACCAAGAATGCAGTTTGGTAACTGATGTTGAATGTGGTTTCCAAATGCCTAAGATTTAGATTCTATATAGTGAGCATACTTGAAATGATGTAACGTCTTTGTTCATTTGCTCAAGGACCATGATACGGACACAAGTTCAGTCATCAAATTTCATGGGGAAAAATATTCTTCTCTTTGACGTACGTTGCGCGCAGCTATTTGGATGAATGACCAACTATGATGCTGCTAACTTCGTTAAGGTTAAACTGTAGCAAAAAAGATAGTTTCAGCTGCATATATACTAAATGAGTAAATTATGGTGCTAACGTCATTAAGGCACAGCTTTTCTTTTTCTGTACCTGAGGGAATACATGGAAATAACAAAAAATTGATAAATATTCAGTCGCTTGCCTGTACTTATATACTTGAAATATGCAGGAGTATTTGCAAGCGAATCCGATGTGGGTGGAGTATTGCAAGATCCCCCTGGTGACTCTAGGGTTTGAGAACAACTACGACGTCTTTGTGAAAGTTCAGGGAGGCGGCCTCTCAGGCCAGGCCCAGGCGATCTGCCTCGGTGTGGCGCGTGCCCTGCTGAAGATCAGCCCTGCCAACAGAGTCCCTCTGAGGTCAGAAGGCTTGCTGACGAGAGACACTCGCGTCGTCGAAAGGAAGAAGGCGGGTCTCAGGAAGGCGCGCAAGCGTCCCCAGTTCTCCAAGCGTTAAGCAGGATACTTCATTGTTGTTAGAGTCGTTTCTGCGCCATCTTTCCCCACTTGAAAAAAGTCCCTCTCGTGTCTTTGTTCTGTGCTGGACGCCACAGATTTGTAACATTCGTTTTCTGAAAGCATTTTTCTTGAGGTTACAGAAGACAGGTTTCTTCAAATCGTTCCACTGAGTCTGACGTGGTTGCTCAAACTCGAAGCGTGGCTTTCTCATTGAGTGAGCGTTTATATGAAGTCATTTGAAAAGCTATCAACATCCGCGGCAGTTTTCAGAGTGATATTTGTTTGTCTGATGGAGATTCGAAATGCGAACAAGTATGTCGCCTCTCGGTATCTGGTTGGACCGCAAAACTTCAAATTTTATAATCAAATTTTCTCCCACTTAATTGAATTGTGCTTTTCATCTAAAAAAAAGAAAAAAAATGTTAACTGATGTGGCAATTCTGTTTTTTTTTTTGAGGCAGTGTGGCAATTCTGCTGGAGCGGGACAGACTGCAGAGAGGAACAAAGAGAGTGCAAAAGGTAGCATTTTTTTTTGAGGGGGTGCAAAAGGTAGCAAAGCGACCAGTCCACACGCCGACCGAGCCGAACCAGGCCCATCACGATTTCCACCACGCGCGGCCTAACGGAGCCCACCACGGAAGCCGAACCCTCTCCTCTTCGCCGTCCCCAGCTCCGTCGGTCCACCCATGTCGTCCTCCTCGTCGCTGATCCAAGGCATCTCCATCTCGGTCTCCGACGACGACGAGGCCTCCGGGAAGGTGCGCGTCCGCGTGCGCCGCAAGCGCAACCGCCACCCGGTCTCCGCCCGCCGCCGCTTCCTCCGCCGCGCCGCTCGGCTGGGCGGCCCGCTCCTCCTCGCCGCCCTCGCCGTCTCCCTCTTCGCCTATGAGTACTACCGCCTCTCCCCGTTCCACTCATCCTCCTCGTCCGCTCCGCCGCCTCCGCCTCCGACGCAGGCCGCCGGCAACCTCAGCCGCGTCGACCGCGCCGACCGCGCCCGGAAGTGTAAGCTCGCGCCTGATAGCTAAACCCTAAATTGGCGTGGATAGAACTGCGTCTTAGTTTAATCCTGTTATTCTTTATTTTAATTTGGCGATCTGGAGGTCTGCCTATATTATAATGCCCTGTTCAGTTAGTCTGTATTGTGGTGATGGAGGTGACACCACAGTATGATGAGCTGACCCAGCGACCTGCTTAGCTGTGCTGTAGTTTTATATCCCTATTATTGAGCTATCTATTTATTTTCTGATCTGAATGATGCAATCTGATCTGTTGATCGTAGTTTCCCCTGCTTACTGCCTACTTCCAGTGCTAGTTAGAGGATTTATTTTAGGGGCTTGTGTGGGCGTTAAATAATGCAAGTTGCCCTAAAGCGTTTGTCTGAATGTTAAGGTTATTCAAACTCAAAGTGAGGTACCGATTTATATTTCAGCCTTAATACAACTGTACAGCGGGTTATGTGGCTTATTCTGATGCACTAACTTACTCTTGTGGAAGTTATTCATGTACTGAGTAATAGGAAAGGTTGGCTACTAACTCTCTTTTGTTTAGCACATGTAAGGTTCTAGCCCATCTTTGATATTGATTCTTTTGATTTCTTCTGGTATACTATGCTATTTTATTTCTTTTTCTACCTTTTTGCCTTCTGGAGTAACAGTGTGATTATTTCTTAGATCAAATATCAGTGTAAACCATTATGACATGTGCTTCCTCATGAATTCAGTGTTATATTGACAGCATGCCTGAAGATGCTCGATACTGAGATGCTTCAAAATCTGGAACTTCGTGAACCCCCTGAACAAAATCTGCCAGTCAAGGAAGTTGTGTACAGGTCCAGTCTGCCCCATCTTGAAGATAATGTTTCATCCCGTATGACGAATTCGCGATTTAATTCATTCACGGGATATCAGACCCTTACTGAAAGAGAAGAGAGTTTCAAGGTTTGGTTCAGGCTCTATATTTCATGAAGTTTTTGAAAATTATGTAAGATATTGGAGTTGCTCTATGAAATATGTGTGTTCTTGTTTAGTACCATATGTGCAGATAGTAGATACTACATGATAAACATTGTCAAAAAAGCAAAATGCTAAACTGTGGAAAATTATGTGTTAGCTGCCATCCTCACTTTTTTTCAATTCTACTAATGCTTCAGCCAAAGGAAACTACAGTGGTTCATTGTGGCTTCTACAGTGAAAATGGAGGGTTCAGAGTTTCTGATGTAGATAAAGATTACATGAGATCTTGCAGAGTTGTTGTGGCCACTTGTGCGTTTGGTGGAGGGGATGACCTTCACCAGCCTATAGGGATGACAGAAGTGTCTGTCAAAAAGGTTTAGTACTTCTCTTGCATTGGGTGTTGATGTCTTGAGCTTCTTTCCTGCCTATCCGCTGATACTTGTTGTTTTGCTAGGTATGCTATGTTGCATTCTGGGATGAAGTCACTCTCTCAGCTCAACATGAGGAAGGTAAGAAGATTGGTGAAGATCTCAGGATTGGCCTTTGGAGGATCATTCTTGTGAGAGACCTTCCTTTCACAGATCAACGGCTGAATGGCAAAATTCCCAAGGTACCATCTGAAAACCCTGTGCCTTCATTGTCATGATGAGAGAAAAAATGTTAGTAGAAGCCTCAACATTATGCTTCCTATATTCATCTTGTTGTACTCTATGGACAACAGAGCTAGGAGGAGATTGTCTTACAGATATTGCATTCTATTTTTTCAAGAACAGATATTACATTCTATTTTTTCAAGAACAGATATTACATACTCGCTCTGTAAACTAATATAAGATCGTTTTTACAGAGGGAGTACATTCTATGATCAGTGCATATGATGTCTGTGTAGGGTGAATCCTTTCCATCAGAAGCTGACTTCCATTTTGCTATTCTATTGTCTCCAGCTGATAAGCCATCGCCTTTTCCCTATGGCAAGATACTCGATTTGGGTGGATTCGAAGTCCCAGTTCCGGAGAGATCCACTAGGAGTCATTGAGGCCCTTCTGTGGCGCTCAAACTCTTCCTTGGCATTATCGGAACATGGAGCTCGGAGCAGCTTGTATGACGAGGGTAACGCGATTGTTAAGAAACACAAAGCAACCCCAGAAGAAGTTAAAATACAGTTGGATCAGTACCGGCAAGATGGCATTCCGGATGACAAACGATTCAACGGAAAGAAAGGTTGGCTACTAATCCTGACTTGCTTGCCCTCATTTGCTTTCACCGTTCTTATCATACCTGGCATAGCTTGATGCATTAACCAACTTCATTGGTGATGCTGTTATGTTGTTCCCAACTTACCAGTGTCCTAGTTTTGTTTCTCTAGATTGCACATCAACATCACTCCTACCTGGCTCTCACGTTATGCCGCCCTGCATAGTGTGCAACATAGATGGCTGGCCATTCATTCACCTCATAGGAAAAGTCAGCAGGATGGGCTTAAACGAGAGCAGACATCAGTGTCGTACGTATTCACAGAACAGGCCCAGGGCATCAGGCTGCTGGGCCAGACACGTAGTGAAATAAGTGAAAATACATCATGTGCTCCTACTCTAATGAAACCATGCTTGGTGTTACTACTACTGCGCAGCTGCGCTTGTGCAAAAGGCATGAGCTATAAAGTTGGGCCAGTTGCATGCGTTGAGCATAAAAGCTATGGCTCCTTTCTGGCTTTCTGCACCTCAACCAAGTGATACAGGACACGCCATTTTTAGCCCACATGTGGGCTAGCTACGTAGAAGAACCAGAAGCACGCTCCAAGCAGTAGTAAACACAATGTTTCGCCCAAAATCATACATGTTCGTCGTTCTTGACACCTTTGCTGCCAGTGGTCCGGCCCTCTGAACCCGGACAATAAGTGTGGTTCTCATTCATTGATTTGCCTTTTTATTCACAGCTCTTGCAGAAGCTTCAGCCATTGTGAGGGATCACGCCCCCTCGACGAACCTCTTCATGTGCCTCTGGTTCAACGAGGTGGTGAGGTTCACCTCCCGGGATCAGCTGAGCTTCCCCTACGTGCTGCGACGCCTCAGGCTCCCCGGCGTCCACCTGTTCCCGGTGTGCGCCCGCAAGGATCTCGTCAACAGCTTCGGCCACAGGCGCAAGGTGAAGCCTCTCGCCAAGGAGGGCAGATGAGCTTCTGAATCTAGCGCCCTGGGCGTTGTCCTGACTGGAATTTCGACAGTGCGTGGCCTCGATACACTCCACCTGCGCAAGCTGTATAGTTACTCTAGTAGTTCTTTTCTTCGTCAGGTGTAGACTATCTTGGGGTAGCGAGAGGAGCAGTCATTCAAAGTTCTCAGCTGGTACTGGTAGTAGCGCAATGCAGGGGTACACAGGAGAATGGCTTTGCCTGATGTTGTTCAAGGCAAATGTAGATCGCCAATTCGCCATTCTTCTCGGCAGAAACGAAATCAAAGAATTTCGGCTAACCCCAAGTCAATGCCTTAATTTTGGCATTTGTATCCTTTCTAGCCCTGTCTGTTTTCTTCTTGATCCTTACCATGAACTAGCTAATTCTCATGAAATTCATGTGCAGCTTTCAGTCTGGCCCTCCGGCATCATCAATAGTCTTTATAGTTGTTTTTCTTCTCGATTTTCCCTGTAGATGATGCTGGCGTAGCAACAGCAGCCATTCAGGGTCCATAGCCAGTAGCAGTGCAGCGGTACACAGAGAAGCGAAATGTCTAGGAGCAATGTTGTTCAGGGAATGGTGGCTTGAAGAATCGTCGTTTGAAGCCAAGGTCATTAAATCTGGCGGGTGCATCATCTTTTCTTTCTTGAACTCGTAGTGGAGACTAAACTGCTTCTCGTGAACTCGAGTGAAATTTCTCATAAACGGCCAAACCCCACGGTACCATCCGTCGGGAGCAATTATTCGGCGTACCTACCTACTGAGGCACGCACGCACCTCTGAACCTCCCTGCCCAACATACGCCGCGAAAGTGCGGCTGCCAGTCGCTGTGCGCGCCAGTGCATCCTCTTCTTTCGTCCGTCGGGTAGGCCCATTGCCCGAGACGTCGACGCATTTACCATCTGGCGCTGCATTGAAGCCCCTGTGCTGTGCGGGCCAAATTTCGTGTTTTGACCCTTTTTGGAAAGAAAATCGGGATATGACCCCAGTTCGGAAAAATTTCGGGATCTGACCCTTTCGCCTACCGCCAGATGGCCTGGCGGTAGGATTGCGTGCCCTACCGCCATAGCCTACGGCGGTAGGCCATTTGACGGCGACTGACGGCCGTTGGCAGCCGCTGACGTGGAAAAGGGCCTACCGCCATCCCCTACGGCGGTAGGTTATTGGAGCCTACCGCCATAACCTCTGGCGGTAGGGTCCTGTGTTCTGGATAAGGTGGGGAGGGGCTGGTTTGTGGGCCCCACCACCACTCTTCTTCCCCATGCTCAGCTCCTCTTCCCCCTCTCTCCCCCTCACAACCCCCCCTAGATCCACTCCATTTGCTTGGGATTTCATCGGTGGATCCGGAGCATTTTCATCACCCAAGGTACCTCCCCCATTCCCCCTTCTTTTGATTGGTTGAGATATTTGTTTTGTGTTGATTTGGTTAATTTATTGCAAACCCTAGGTGTTGATGTTGTTGTGTGCATTTATGATGCATTTATGGCTAGGGTTGTGGCTATGTTAGGGGTTGGTGTTAGGGTTAGGGTTAGGGATGTTGGGTAATTATGTTGGTGGTTATGTTGGTGGTTATGTTGGGGGTTAGGGTTATAGTGGTTATGTTAGGGGTTATGGTTAGGGTTAGTGGTTAATTGTTAGGTTAACTTTAGTATGAATAGTAGTTATGCAAAATTTCGTTCATTTGTCCATTTGTGTTGGTTGGATGACATATATGGATTGATTATATTCTTCCCATTTTCTTAGATGCATAAGCTCGTAAACGTTCATTATTTGGACAAGTCGACATTTATGCTTGGAAATGACGATGAAGGGGAAGAGGCTATGGTTTTTGACACAAGTCCAAGCTTTGATGATCTTGTAGTTCAAGTGAGAAGCGTCTTACATTGGAATGACCCAAATGCCGAGGTTAAGCTTATTGGGAGGTATGACGTTGGATTGGGAGTAAAGTCCCGATTAAAGAGTATGCCCATCACCTCCCAATTGCATTGGAATGTGTACAAGGAAAAAGTAGACGCATCACAAGACAAGTCTCTTGAGATCTTTGCCACAAAGGTTGATCCTCCTCCTCCTTTGCAAATTGATCTCAACCGCAATGCATCCTCCCCCATGCATGATGACAGTGCCGAGGTGTATGTCCCCAATTCTTCTAGCCAACCACCAAGTAGCCAACCCAATGAAGATCATATCAACGCTAGCGCCATAGTACTCCGTCATGATGTTGTTCCTCATGTTGAAGAAGATGCTATTCCTCATGTTGATGATGATGCTATTGTTGCTCTAGAGGAGGATGTTTACTCGGAGAATGAAGAGATCCATTACAATCCAATTGGTAACTTGGATGTCATTGTGCGGCGACAAGACATGGACCGTACCCTCCCTTATAACCGTATGTGTGGGTATCACTCGGATGACGAGGGTCCGGAGGAAGAGTTGGATGAGGATGGGTTGACTGCGCAAGAAAACGAAATCTACAAGAAGGTGACCGGCAAGGAGAGAGGGCCGTCTTTGTTTAGAGATGTGAGTCTTGCGGACAATGCAGTCGTTGATGGTGGGATGAGATTATGGTTGTCCGAGCCAACGCCGTGCCCCAAATTTAGTGATCCTCGACCAGAAAATGAGGATGAGAATGCTCATTTTAAGAAAGGCATCAAGTTTGGTTCTTTGATAGAGTTCAAGATATGGTTGTGTGACTATGCCATTAGGAACCATAGGCCGTTTGTTGTTGGTCATTCCAATCAAAAACTTCGATACACGGTCAAATGTGACAAAGAAGGTTGCAAATGGATGGTCCGCGGTAGAAAAATCAAAGAAACCGGGCAATGGGTCTTGAAGAGTCATGTTGGCACTCACACGTGCGTACCCCCGGACAAGGCCGACCAAAGCAAAGGACACCGTCAACTCACGTCGGAGTATCTAGGATATAAATTGTTGCATCAAATAGCACATGATCCAACCGTGAAGGTCAAGTTTCTCATGTCTTCGATTGAGGAACAATTCAGACACCCGGTCAAGTACGGGAAGGCATGGATGGCGAAGGCAAACGCTATTAGGATGCTGCATGGTGATTATGAGGCCGCATATAACATTCTCCCCAAGATGTTGGCAGCAATTGCTCATCGAAACCCGGGAATGCGCCATCGGGTGGAGTCAATTGCCGGAGTGTTTCGTCGTGCCTTCTGGAGCTTTGGACAATGCATTGAGGCATTCACGTATTGTCGCCTGGTGTTGTCTATAGATGGTACATTCTTGACCGGCGAATACAAGGGAACATTGATGGTGGCGATGGCCCACTCTTCAAATGATAACGTGTTGCCGGTGGCATTTGCCTTGGTGCCTTCGGAGCACGATGATAATTGGGAGTGGTTCATGGAGCATGTGAGAACCAAGGTGATAGGCAACAGAGAGGTATGCATTATATCGGATCACCATCATGGGATTCTCAAAGCAATAGACGTTGATATTCCCGGTCTTCCAAAGCTTCAACACCGTTGGTGCATGAGACACTTTGTTGCAAACTTTTACCGGGCATGCAAGAGCAAGGAGTTTTGCAAAGACCTTACCCTTGTTTGCGTTGCTTTCAACACCGCCACATTCAAGACCCGATATGATAAACTCCTCGAGGCTTTAAAGAAGAACAAAGGGGGGAAAGAATTCTTGGTTAGGCACTTTCCGGAGAAGGAAAAGTGGTCACGCGCTTACGATGAAGGAGGTATGCAATATGGGGACATGACAAGCAACATGGTGGAATGCTTCAACAATGTGTTGAAGGGTGTTCGTTCCTTGCCGGTGACCGCAATACTCAAGTACACTTTCATCAAGCTCAATGAGTACTTCCTAAAGCATTCTGCAAGCACAGCCAAGTGGATTGGGGAAAAGATGGACTATCCATTAAAGGTTCATGATTGGTTGTTGCATCAAGCGCGCAAGTCTGCCAAACAACAAGTGATCACATATAATGAAAAAGAAATGATCTATCAAATCGATGAGCCGGGTGGGACAACAAGGGACGGTAGGTCTTACGATGGAGTTGCTTACGAGGTGCGCCTTAAAAACCGTTGGTGCCAGTGTGAGAGGCCACACAAGTATCATTGGCCTTGCTCGCATTTGATGACCGCAGCACAGGTGAGAAGCATGAACGTATCCGATGGCACAATGGTGCGGTTGCACGAGTTTACATTGGAAAGAACAAGGTTGATGTGGGCGCCTCGGTTCAATCCTTTCCTTGATGCCTCATAGTGGCCTGAGTATGTTGGGCCAGACATTGTGCCAGATCCCGCACTCATGGTGCCTATGAGGGGAAGAAGAAGAAAGAAGAGATTCCGGAGTGACATGGATGATCTAGCTGGATACACTGGAATGAAGCAATTTGGTAGTGGTCATTTCATGGAGCCACCGGAAAACAACAATTGTGGAGAATGCAATGACACAGGACACAACGTTAGGACATGCAAAAAACGAAGAACCAACACGGGCACTAGTCAAACACGTGGACGGAGCAGTAGCCTTGGAGGGGGTCGTGGCCATGGAGGAAGGACTAGCCTTGGAGGGAGCCGTGGCCGTGGAGGAAGGACTAGCCTTGTAGGTGCCCGTGGTCGTGTATCCGGTGGTTCTAGGACACATCGGGTTGATAGGGGAAGGCCTATCGACGTGTTGCTCAATCCGGATGGTTAAATAATGTGAATGGTACTACTTTTAATATGTTCATGCACGTGTTGATATATTTGCCTCTTTACATGTCAATGTGTTCATATTTAGACTTAACATCTTTATTTGTTGTAGGGCATGGCTTCATCCGGTTCCATGACAAGGCCACCGTATGCTCACCATGAAGACATGCCACACAAGTGGAAGGACGCATCTTTGGACAAGGTGAAGGAGAAGGATGTGAAGATTCCGCCATGTTGGTGTGGAGATGTTTGCAAGGTGAAGGAGTCCACCGACCGAAAGAAGTCATGGACCGAAGGAAGGAGATATTTTGTTTGCCCCAATTATGCTTACGATTGTGCGCTTCCAACTAACGCCTATGACCTTCCACCGGTATGCTAGAGAAGTAACATGTTACTCTCAACTGTGTGCCATCACTAACATCCGTTTTATATGCAGTCACCGCCTCCTCTATGCAAGTACTTCAGCTGGATAGATCATGAAATGCCAAAAGATATCCAAAAGGACCAATTAGAAGATTGTTTTAGGCGCCAATGGCTGTTCGAAGAAAGGTTTCAAAGAGGCTTGGAGGAAGAGCGTCGTCAAAAAGAGAGGATGGAGCGGAAGCAATGCGAGGAGGAGAGGGCACGCCAAGCGAAGCTTGCTCGTGAGGAGGAGAGGGCAAGAAAGCTTGCAAGAGCTCGCAAGGCACAAGAGGAGGATGAGGCACGTGACAGGAAGGGGAAATGGCCCCGTATGACTCAGTAAAGCCGTCGCCTTCGGTGGACTCGTCATGTAACCGGATGAAGCCATGCCAAATTTATCATGAACTATGTAGTACTAAGGCAAAAAGCCATGTGTCGTCAACTTGTCGTGAATGAGTTTGCCATTTGTATTGAATTTGGTGTGAAGATGTTTGCAATGTGTTGTGAATGAATTTAGTTTGTTAGTGTATTCTGGGATTTGTCATGATTCTTATTGAAAAACTGTTGTGCTGTGAAGAGAAGTGGGATATAACAGAACAGAGTGCTCTGTTTTCGGAGTTAGAACCCTACCGCCAAAGGCCATGGCGGTAGGTTGCTGGAACCTACCGCCAGGACGCATGGCGGTAGGGGGGGCAATGGTTCTGTGACGAAGAACCCAAGAACGCTGGCGGTAGGACCGGACCCTACCGCCACAGGCCATGGCGGTAGGCTGCTGGACCCTACCGCCAGGATGCATGGCGGCAGGGGGGGCAACGGTTCTGTGACGAAGAACCCAAGAACGCTGGCGGTAGGACCGGACCCTACCACCACAGGCCATGGCGGTAGGCTGCTGGACCCTACCGCCAGGACGCGTGGCGGTAGGGGGGGCAACGGTTCTGTGACGAAGAACCCAAGAACGTTGGCGGTAGGACCGGACCCTACCGCCACAGGCCATGGCGGTAGGCTGCTGGACCCTACCGCCAGGACGCGTGGCGGTAGGGGGGGCAATGGTTCTGTGACGAAGAACCCAAGAACGCTGGCGGTAGGACCGGACCCTACCGCCACAGGCCATGGCGGTAGGCTGCTGGACCGTACCGCCATGGACTGTGGCGGTAGGATCTGGTCCCTCCTCTCCCCTGTTTTGCCCCATATGTGTCGAATGTTAGCATAATATACCCAATTCTATCTCGCAAGCACATACATAATTCAACTCAACATAGTTCATTACATCCACGAATAGCACATGTTCAAACTAACTAAAACATGACCCGGTTCAAATGACATCAGTTCAAACTAATAGCTCAAGCTCGACGACACATGTTCTAAACAGGTAACATAAGCCTCATACTTATCAGACGTTCAATTTGATCGTCACGCCCTTGATTACGCTTCAGTTGAAAGTCTGTGGATCCTGCCCAATGACCCAACACACCATTCGTTTCACGGAACCAAGCCCATGCAGCACGGCGCGCGGGATTCTCTGACACGCCCTGTTTGATTGCCCATCCTATGACCTGCCCGGGTTTCCTCAAGTCCATCTCACGGAATTCTTCTTTGCTTGCAGTGAACGCAATCTCAACTGCCAAAGCGTGTCTGCAAGCATATTCCCGGTCTTGCAGCTGATCAAGCATCCCCTCTTTCTCCTTCACAAGCTTTCGGAATGCTTTTTTCTCCTTAGCATCAGAAGGTTCCTCGATAAAGTGATACTTGCTGAAATCCTTCATGGCCGCATTTGCCTCATCACAACTCTTCAACCATGCTTCACATTCCTTCTTCAAGCAACGGTGTCGCTCCGCCATGATCTTCTCACACGCTATGTTCATAGTCATGGATCGACTGTCCATCCTACATGAACATACGGGTTCAAGATGACATAAACAAAAACATAAAATAAATTAAGTAGAGTACAACACTTGGTAACTTGATATGACATACAACACCAGGTTCTTAATGAGTTCAAATGTTAAGGGTACAAGTCATAGTAGTTCAAACGACGACCAAGCATAGGGTACATGTCATTATAGTTCAAATGACAAAGATTACATAGCCTCATGCAATACTATGCGGCGTACGGTCCCGGGTTGCAACAAATAACATCATTTCTTTCTTTGACCCATGCCCAACGAGATGCACGGTTCTCATCCGACGAGAATGGTTGGCGAACTAACCAATCAATGACCTGACCATGATTGCCCATGTCTATCTCAGCATATTCTGCCGTTGTCGCACACAATGTAATTTGCATTGCAAGATCACGCCTACAATTTTCTTCCGCCGTCTTGAGCTTCTTCATCAGCCTCTCCTTTTTTGTTATAAAATTTTCGGAACGGTCTTTATTGAAATAATTATATGAAAATGCCCTACACTCCGCATTCAACGCATCAATGGCTTCGATCCACAAGTTCATCTTTTCCTCAATCAATTCGCGTTCACGGTTCGCCGCCGCCTCAGCAGAAGTTTCAAAGAAAACGAACGGTGCCATCCTACAATTCGAAAAGTTGCTATTAAAGTAACTTAGCTTTAATTGCTTTCTTGAGCATAACCTAACCCCCGTTATGTACATTAAGACTAGCACTAGATCTAGGCACACAAACTTTTCTACAAGCTATTCTAAGCACATCATACATAAGGAAACCACAAACATAAACCTAAATGGATCATAGTAATTGATTTGACCACACGAAAATGATGAGCTAGGGTTTGCAATCAAATGAGCAAATGCAAAGTAAACAAAGATATCAACCAATCAAAATGAGGGGAAATGAGAGAGCCACCTTCAGTGATGAAAATGGTAAGAATCCACCGGAGAAATCTCAAACAAATGAGAGAGATTTGGGAGGCTCTTGTGCTTCAAAAAAAGAAGGGGGAGTGTTGAGCTCGGTGGAGAGGTGATGTGGGCTGAATGAGTGGTTGAGGGGGGGGGG